>NC_086332.1:58502853-58808479 GCF_032445375.1 Bacillus rossius redtenbacheri
CCGGCGTGGCATTAGACTCTGGAGTTGGTGAGGAAGGTCAGGAAGCCAGCGCACGCCTAGGATATTAACTTTGTTTTTTTGGCAAGTCTTTAGCAACGAACATCTGAAGAAAGACTAAACCGTTGATTGAGAGTTTAAGAACTTTATTTAAATAAATTTTTTGTACTTCAGTTTTATTATTGTAATATTTTTTTATATATTTATATATTATATTGATTGTCTTGTTTGATTTTTGGTATTAGGGCAGTCAGTATATTTTGATATTTTATAGTGGCCACGCCTCACGCCCTTATATATTTTTATACTTGTTGTTATCAGTATTTATATTTTTACGATTTTTTAAAGGTTATTGTTAGTATCGCAAATGGGGATAAGATGCTGCCATTATTAACGTCAGCTTTTGTAACTAAGCTTGTATGGTTATGTATAGTAAAAATTATTTTTGCAAATTTCTATTTTTTAATAACATACGTCCAAAGTCTTGCCTCTTGTTTGTTTAATGGTTACTCTGCTAATATATCCTTTCAATTTTTTGGCCTGACCCCTGGGCAGTGGTGTGGGGAATTTATATTGTTTAGCTTTTTATGCCTGGTTTTAATATTTATTTTTTCCCTTCGCGCCCAGAGTGAGTCGGGGACGCAACCCCTCTTCCAATTAAGGAGGAAGAAGGGTTACACTCTAATGACATTCCTGCCGAAATGCATTCCAAAAATAATAATTTTGTTACATTTCAACTTTCTTTGGGAGCGAGGATTCATTAATTAACTTACAGACATTTTAACACATTAGACTAAATGTCGAGTAGAAATGTTAAACTAACTGGGGTATCATTGCATTTATATTTTACAATTACTATGCTGATATCTTTCCGATAAAGTACGCATTCATTTTATAACAAACTCGTATTGCTGTGCAAGAAAACCATACGAGATATTCACAATGGTGTTTAAAGTATGCTCGTTCATATACTTGAAACTAGACTAGCTGTCTATAATAATTTGTTATGATCAGTATTTTGCAGGACACACAATAGAGGAAGGCACGATCTCAGACGGTGAATCTACTTGGAAAGAATTTAATAAAGATATACATATATGATCAAATATTATTAATGTGATTAACCAAGTAGTTAAAAAAAGTCTTTTTGACGGAGATGACAGAGTGAGGGGAATATGAGCCATTTGACATTTTGCTGACCTTATGTTCTGGCGCCGGAGTCGACTAAAGGCTTCCACGAGCCGCCGTCTGCAAAAGGCCGGCGCACAGCATCCCCTGTGGATCGCCCAGGTGGGATCAATTCTTCGTCAGTTCTCATCAGCTGAAATGCAAAATGTATTGCAAGCAGGCAGCATTATTTCATCGTCGAAACTAACCGGTGCTGCCGCCTGTTCCGGATTCGCTTTGTTCTTTTGAATTTCCGTTGCCTCGCATATTACGCTGGCTCCCTCGTCACTTTGAAGGTAGTCCTCTCGCAGTAGTCTTTTATGCATGGCGAGTTTCCCCTGAAGAAAAAGACATTGCTGAGATACCTTTAACGAGTCTGGTTTTAAGATAGTCTACCTCATCAATGTCTTCTCTCAGGAGCCTGATGTACACACAACTAATGATTTTCTTCCCGATGTGTTACTTCTCAGTTCTTCAGGTCGTCTCCGTTGGCAAGGCACCTCTAGTTGATCTGTGCAGCCAAAAGTTGCTGCTCCAGCTACAGTTGCTGGCCGGCGCAGTGACTGCAGTCAGCGCTAGCTGTACGGCTAATCCGTCAGCTGTTTCCAGCTGGGACAGCCTGGTCTCCATGCAGATACTTTTGTCCGAAGTTCCAGATCATTATTTTATTCTGGCGTTTAACATGGTTACGCTTGTAAACATTTTTAGAGGCAGAACATCAAAAAAAGAAAAGAAAAAAATGTGTATAATATATACTTTTTGCATAATTAGATGGCAAAGTTGAAGTTTTAACATATTTGTGCAGTATGGACAAGGAGAACCAAATGGAAATGAAAAGAATTATTCAAATTTACTAAACTTTTTAAAATCATAAAAATCCTAGGATTTTAAAAGGATAGCTAAAATTAAATCATTTTTTTCTGAGAGAAATTAAACAATATCACATAGCAGCGAGTAAAATTGACTTGAAAACCTAAAAAGGTTCGGGATAGAAAATCCATTTCGTTCTCCTTATCCATACTGTACAAAAACGTTAAAAATGCAACCTTACCAGCTAATAATTAAAAAGTATGCGATATATATATTTTTTTCATTTTGTGAAGGTTCAGAAACTCAAAAAGTCAGCAAGTGTGGAACGTAAATTTAAAATAATGACCTGGAATGGAACATACGCACATTAGTGATGTTATAAAACAGATCCACCGGTATTATTTAAAAAGTTTTACAATCAAGTTCGAGTTTCCAAAATTGTGCGCACCTCTTTGTGACACGAATTTGGGCCATTTCATCCTCTCTGTGCTTCTATCTGCATGAGGTATAACACAATTTTCAAGGTGTGTACGTACACACGACGTGACGACAACTTTCTCCCGTGGTGATGTTCCGACGTAGGCATTTCATTTTTATAACGGCAAACACGGTCTTGTATATGGAGTTACATTAACAATGGAACACACGCGTCGCTTATGTTTCTAAAGGCTTCTCAGTGTTTGCAGTATCT
This sequence comes from Bacillus rossius redtenbacheri, assembly GCF_032445375.1. NCBI lineage: Eukaryota > Metazoa > Arthropoda > Insecta > Phasmatodea > Bacillidae > Bacillus > Bacillus rossius. The sequence continues at coordinate 58,505,519 of NC_086332.1, forward strand.
AGGCGCACTTTTTCTACACCTCTATGGCGCCACCTAAGTCAACTATAGCGTCAGGGCTTTGGGGAATGAATACCAGATCCTATATGTATGTGTGTGTGTTAGTATATGTTAGATTTGATTCATAAGCCAACCTGCCATCATAAAACGATGCCTGGAAATAAAATATTTTTCGATACTTATTGAGCAGTTAGATTCATCAAATTTAACACGATTATGGTATTTGGATGTCGTAATGTTTTTTTTTTTAATTTGATGACTCTAGCTTTTCTATAAGTGTGTAATATATTAACTTTATTCATTTATGTACAAATCTAATAATAAATACAACCACGCATGCGACTCACTGATTCATTCACTCACTCATCCATACAAAAACTAACCCACTTCTAGATGAGCTATAAACTTAGATCTCTGTAACCGATGGGAAAGTTTCACAATATTGAAATTTTTAACTTTTAGTCCCGCCAAAAATTTTAAAATTGTGACGTACCTGCAGGTCTAATTTCGGAGGTTCAATGAGCAAGAAATATTTGACCAATGAAATTACTGAAATATTTTTGTACAATTCAAATGTTTGTAAAATTACAAAAATATTTTTTTTGTAAATCCGTTTCTCTAGTACAATTACAAGAAAAGTAACTGCTGTATTACAAAAACTATTTTTGTATTAATATAAAGCTGTAAGTTCTTATGCTATGGTCAATGGACTCGGGAAGTTTCTCCCACAGCCGATAGATGCTAACATGGCAACTGATCTGCTTAGATGAGCCTTTTTTCAAATAACTTGCTAAATTAGCATAGAAATTTATTTAAAGTATGAACAGTCAAAAGTTACCCGACTAAAAATGTTGCCGCAGAAGTCGTGTAAGGAATTTTTTTCTTTCCCCAAATCTGTAGAATGTTTGATTTTATTTTGAATGGCTCTCAGTAGTAGGGTTACTCATGATTGCATAACAAAAAATTGTAATAGCATTGTCTAATAATTTAGTGCAGGGTGGTGACTGCAAAAATTTTGAAAAATCTCCTATGGATCAAAAACCACAAAACTGTTTGATTTTTTTAAATATTCAGAACCGTAATTAATCTACCTATCAACTGTTCTCCGCTTGACGTTGAGTTCTGTGACACTTTATACATGCAATGTATGTTTGTTTGCAATTTAGGTATGTTTGCATCGCATATGTATTCAATGTGTGTATTAAAGCTTGAGCTCACACGCACTAATGGGTAATGCATTTTCTTGTCATTAATATTACACAACGGCTAATGCTGTGAATATGCTACGATATATTACTTGCATTTGCTGTTTGGTCGCAAATGTCACCGGATATTTACTTATTATTTGCGAGTTGTGAAATATCGCGCTCGTAGTCGTGATTGATTATGAACACTTCAGTTAACATTCACTGCTTTTGGATAGCACTTATCAAGAGGAAAGGAGAGGTCGCAACGTGCTTGAATGACGACAATATAAAAACAATACTGAACGTATAAACTGAACGAATTGACAGAATTCGATGGGGTTTGTTTTGTCGGCAAAGATATTCTCTCCTCTAGAAAACTGGCGCGCAGTCTTCTCTACGTGCATTTGATGGCGGAGAAATGAAGATAAAGGTGTAATGCAAGTACCTTGAGTGCTTTCAAGCATCTGTACCGGGTGTTTCGTAACAGAACATTTTCCTGAAAACACGTGTTTTGGCCATTTAAACCTACAGTTGAAAAAATAAATACGGAAACAACAGTACGCGCCCGCCCTCAGCGTATGCTTAAATGCTTTTCGTAAACAGGAACCACTAGGATGTCAGGAATAATTATTAACTGGCGTGATTTTTTTCTGAAGCTCTGCACGCTGTGTGTGTGTGTGTGTGTGTGTGTGTGTGTGTGTGTAGGTGTGTGTGCGTGTGTGTGCGCGCGCGCGCGCGCTGGTGGGCAGGGGCCTTAACGTAAAATATGGAGTTTGGATTCTTCATTCGACCTCAGAGTTCGATCAGGTTTGCAATGTCACCATAAACGTAGTAATTGTCAACTACTACGGGAAAGGCACAGTTCGCTAGACAATTAAAAACCAAGCCTGAAACTTTTTTATTTGGCATATCCATGCTATAATCTTCTGTTTTGTCTGAAAACAGTGCAGGGGTATCAGCGATCTGCTCTATGCAAAAGTGGCGATTGCAGAAGTTCTCCAAGCTGCTGGTTATCACATAATCATTAGTCACTTAGCCCCTATCACAAGGGACAGACATTCACATAAACTAAAAAAAACTTACATACAGTGATCTACATTTGTTCCCACGAACTTAAGGAAGTGAATGTGCCTATCTATAAGCCAAAAATTTAAAAGTTCATGATTGAGTAACAGCGTTAAATGAAAGCAACAATGTATTATGTAAGGTTAACAAGTTAATTACTACAATGGTGTTATTGATTTTTAAAACAACAAATCTTGAGACAACATAACCAAATTGATGGTTTCGTGTTAAAGCAATTGCTAGTCCCGCGAATAACTATAAAACTAATTGATGTACTGAAATGATAGAGAACAATTTCCTGCGGTTTCTGTGGATATGAAGGTTCAAAAGCACCAAGCGAATCTGCCTAAGTAACTTTCTGAAAAATTACTACATTGCGCCTTAAGAGGTCATGATATTGACTAAGTAGCTGCCTCTAAACTCTGTAGGCCTCGTGGTTCGAAAAATGCTGAGCGATTTTTTTTTTTTTTTTACTTCTTGGAGCCAACAGTATTTATACAGCATTCTAATTTTAAAATAACCATAATTATGTAAATATGTTTCAAGCAACCCAGTCTCTATCCTATAGGCCCACCATGAAATAAAATACATTTATAATAAATTATACTTATGTATGGAATTTAAAAATCCACGAAAACAGTTTTTGTCGAGCTGTAAAGGAGTTTGAACACATATTGACGTTCTCAGAATGCATTATAAAAAAATACTGTCTAAGAGACCTTGGCAAAGTAGGTTTCCGTCGTGTGATCAATACTTTGAACGATAATTTTCATTTATAGTTGAGTGAATATGCAGCCGGATAAAAAAAACAATTTACTCAGTGCCTAAGGACGGAACTAAATTTCCCGAGGGATCTAATATTAGACATATGCGTTGGACACAAACATTCGCGTCAAAAGGGGGGGCGAAAGCTGAAGAGGCAGAAAGAGGAATTAAATGTTCTTGTTCCCAGAACAAAGAGCTTCGACAAACAAGCAGGAATGGTAATTGCCTTTGTATTGGCCCGACGCTCCTATGAAATCGAGTTCGCAATCGCGACTGTGCGGGGGAGAAGGGGTGGGGGAGGGGGCAAGGGAATGGGGCGAAGGGTGGGGGAGGACAAATATGTTAATTGGGTTTGCTGCGAGAGGAAATAAAAGCGGCAGGGCGAGCGAACTAACTCGCTCAGGAGATGGGGGAAGAGGATGGGGGACAAAAGGCGAGTGCTAATCCCGTAACTTGGGGAAAATTCCCCAATTACGCTCGTTCACGCTTTGGTTCTAGTCCTGCCCGGGCCGATGACGCCCGTGTTCACGTGTGACCAGCTCTGGTACCTCGCCTCCCTCTCCCCCCCCCCCCCCCCCACTAGGGGCGGGCAACTCCCATCACACACACGTCACACGGCCGTTTGCCTTCCGCGCGACGCGGGGACCCGAGAGCAGGCTTTGTTACTTTGTCCGCGAATCAGGGGCCAAACCGAAGGCGACGAAGCGCACGTGAACATCGCTGTGATCGGGAAGAACATGTACTTAGCCTATGCGATTCCGACTTGGACATTTTAACAACCAAAAAAGTATATTCTGCATGAGGCGTACCAAAATACGCAAGTAGGCATGTTATAAAGAAAAAATTCGAATTAGTTTTTCAGTACTCACCAGAGATGTGTAATCCCGGTGACGTGGAAATTCACATATTTTCATGTTGGGAATACGCCTATAATACTGTTACGAACGTGAGCAAGGCCGCGTCACGCGCAGGTGCAGAGCTAGCTGGCTGACAGGTGGCCACTGAAACATGAGACGTGCTGCGCGCACCTGGGTCGCCACTCCACCCCCCCCCCCCTCCCACCCTCCAACGCTGCACGCGCGGCGCTGATAGTTTGACATCCGAAACCTGACAGCTGCGGAGTTACGCGAGCCGCCGACACGTGTTCGAGAGATTTCTGCCGTTGGGTCGGCTCGCAATGACGCGACTGGCCCCAGCCGCGCTCGTGATTTCTGGAAAGCGCCTGGGCTGATATAAAAGCCGGGGGACGCCGGCAGTGGCAGTCAGTCAGTGAGAGTTCAGTCGGGAGCTTTCCCGCGGCGGAGTTTCTGGGGCGATAGTGCCGCGGGTGCGGTAGAGTGGCGAAGTCCTTGGATGAAGGTGCCAGGGAAGAGAGTTCAGTTCCGGGCGATAGAGTCGCGGGCGCGGCAGAGTGGCGAAGTCCTTGGACGAAGGTGACAGGGCAGAGAGTTCAGTTCCGGGCGATAGTGTCGCGGGCGCGGCAGAGTGGCGAAGTCCTTGGACGAAGGTGCCAGGGCAGAGAGTTCAGTTCCGGGCGATAGTGTCGCGGGCGCGGCAGAGTGGCGAAGTCCTTGGACGAAGGTGCCAGGGCAGAGAGTTCAGTTCCGGGCGATAGTGTCGCGGGCGCGGCAGAGTGGCGAAGGCCTTGGACGAAGGTGCCAGGGCAGAGAGTTCAGTTCCGGGCGATAGTGTCGCGGGCGCGGCAGAGTGGCGAAGTCCTTGGACGAAGGTGCCAGGGCAGAGAGTTCAGTTCCGGGCGATAGTGTCGCGGGCGCGGAGGAGTCCCGAGCGAAGTTCCGAGCGAGGCGTCGAGCGGATCCTCGGCGAAGGCAAGTGCGTCGTCGGCGGCGGAGTGCGGTGACGGAGTCCCACGGCGGAGATCCACGAGGGGTGCTGCGGCGAGAGTTGCGCCAGAGGTGCGGCCCAGCGAGGTGTGCGTTGTGTGAAAACGAGTGACTGGGGAAGCAACATTATATTTTTAAGTGCAATTGATTATTTTCCATTTTAGATTATTTGTAAGTGACATAAGTAGTGGCAATAAATAATACTGTGTAGTGATAAAATCTTTAATTGGGCTATCGTTTACGAAACCGGTAAATCGCAACAATACGAAATTCGGACACGGAATTTAAAGTAGAATTCTTAAAGATAATGGCGAGCTTGATAAATATACGCAAATTATATTTTCGAATACATTCCTTGACGGGAATCATGCTTAATTTCCGCACCAGTCTCTATACCTAATTCGCTGCCGTATCAGCTACGTCAACTATCGATTCATATGATGAGCAGACCAAAATTTTAAAATATATAACGAAACGGTTACGTCAAAAAAAAATTAAAAAATACTACAACCCGGCTTTGGACCTGATTTTAAAGTAATTTTATTAAAATTCTGCCCTTATTGTTCAAATTTTTCAAACAGTTAATGCTATACGTTTTCCTTTGACTTTGATAAATTTGGTTCTCGCTATCTGCCATATATAGCAGCACTATCTGTTGTTACCCATTTCCATTACTTTTCTTTCGTCGCATTTACGAAATTACTCCAACCAAATGCGTACACCGAGAGCTTAAGATGTCGCACATCAAAAAGCTTGCTTTTTATTTGTCAATACTTACTCAACTCATTTCCACCACAAAATTAAATGGAGCACTCTTTGTTGGAATAAAGTCAGCTATATGTACTTGAATAAATCTCAGAAATATTACTTTTATTAAATTTTCAATGCATATCAATTACAATAAAAGAAAGATTTATACTAGCTATAATATAATTAAAAACCTGTGTACATCAAAGGAGGATAGCCATCGCGTCGGTAATGTCTCGCTGCTACTAGGCCAGGCGGCCTCATAGCGTTTGTGTTTCTTCTCTCCCTGTAGGCCGCTTCGTTTGTCATCGGCAAGTGGCGCCGTTTTGGAATGAGCTGATCTTCATTTTATATACCTTACCTGGTTTTTAATTTTATTTGACATTCTCAAATTGTTGCAGTCAAAATTTTTAATTTTTTTCGCAGATTTACTAAATTGCAGAAGTGTTATAAATCTTAATGTATTTTATTTTAACAAATCACCAATTCTGTCCAAAATTACTTACGTTAACGCAGTTTACTAGGTTCCACTTTTATGAAACATTTGTTTAATTCAAAGCTGTAAAGATCTATAACCCCATACAGATTTTCTTGAAAATGCGTGATTCTTGATTTTTAACACCTATGAATTAACTTATAACATTTAAAACAAAAGAAACCTGGGGCGTATGCAGTAGATAATAGTAATGAGTGCAGTGAGTAGCTGTCGACTCATACAACAGTTTAAATCATTTTCAGTGTAATAAAATTGCTAGTGAATCAATCATGCATCAATGGTCTATTGCATGCGCACGCGCATGCGTTTTTTGATAGCGCCTTATTTTTAATACTTTATATTTAGAGAAACAACATGTTAAATATCTTTGAAGTCATGATTGATCCAAAATATAATGTACAATAAATTATAGGTATTTTAAAAGATGAGATTATATCTTGTGGAGACATTTCAAGTTTGTAAAAAGTATTCCAGGATAGTATCAAGTATAGACCCGGCTACCACGCTGATGGCCGCACACCAGGTATAACCCCAGGTACCACTAGAAAAAAAATTACCGTTTTTTCCTAAAAAAATAAATAATAATTTTCGGATATTTATCACGCACGGAATTATTTAATAGAATATTACGTTAAATTTTGTGTCTGATTTTCGTAGAATATTTTTTTTTGAAACATGAGAACACAAATTTGTTCGTTACGGAGGTTTTATGTTTACACATCACTTGCGTTTCCTTAGAGACTCGCTCACTGTTTTTGTTATTCTTAGTTTATGTTGGCAAGTCTAAGATTTTTTTTTTTTTTTTAGTTATTAGTAAAAGGAAGTAACCTATAGGCATTATTTACAAAATACTAAACAGGATCATTCTTATTTAATGTCTTACTAAAAATAAACTGTATCAGGCTTGGAGGAATTGCCAGTTATATCAGCGTTTTGCAGACATGGTTCAGACATTTATTCGTTCTAGGACAAAATAATGCCACAGAGCCAAAGTATAATAAAAAGTGTGTTTTATACATTATCTAAAAGAAGACTGGCCAACTGCAATAGAAAACTAGAGAAATGCGTAGATTACTCGGGTTTATGGGGCTGACTCTTGATTAAGAGTGAAAGTTATAGGTTCTGCCTTGTGTGGTTGTGCGGTTACCTGGATAAAGCAAAATATAAGTGTAAAACTAATAAAAAAATCACAAAACACATCTTGCAGACATAAATATATCAATATAAGTAGTATATTTGTTTGAAGACACACAGATAGTTACAAATTATTGTTTGTATGTGGCGAAATAAATATTTAATTGCCGTAAAAAAAATATTTTGTTGGCCTAACCAAATTTTACGTGTAACAACATTGATTTATACACATAACAAAATGTACATTAAATTGAAGAAACTAATATGTGGGGTCAACATAATATTTTCTAGTAGTGCTAGAAAATAGAGTAAATTTACGGACTTTAAAACACGATAAGTTCACCTACAAAAAAAGAACGTTTCGTAACTTTAGAAAACTGGTTATTCGTAGAAACTACTCCGGTTTTGAACTTCGGAATTATGTGTTTCAATATAAACAAAGGAAACGTACTGGCGTAAGAAATAAATGTGTTTTTTCTTCCGTTTTAAATAGTTTAGAATATTTTTTCCCATGTACTAAGATTACTCTTGGGTTCATGTTCAACAAAATTGAACTTTGTGCCCGTAAATCCAAGAAGATAAAAATAAATTTACGAAGATCCATGGATAATTTGTAGCCAGCATTCTTCTTTAATTAGGTGATATATTTTTACAGTGTACAAAACATTTGTTTTTATTAACTGTACATATTTGTTACGCCATATGAAAATAAATATATTGTTCAGGCAAGCAAACCTTTCGGTGACATGGACATTGTTTACCATGTAACAAACCGCAAGAATAGATGGCAGGCTCTCTTGTCAATTGTCTGATAAACAATCTTGCATATCGAAGCTGACCCGCGCCCAAGATGTAGATTGTACCGAAGTTTCGCTCTGCATTGCAGCAGGTATCTTCAGGGCTGAGTAATAATCTAAATCGATCAATAAAGCTGTTTTTAAAAAGTCAGTTGTGTTTTAGGATGGAAGAGATAAATTAGTACATAATTTTTTTTTCATGAAACCTTACAAATTTTAAACACTGAAAATAGTCTTATAATTTAATTATGTATTTAAATAAATGCAAATTTTTTTTTACCTGACTCAAGTTTTATTAGTTGTCGTGTGAACGTATTGTTGTTAGGAAACTACTTGTTGAACCCAATACGGTAGAGTTAGCGCCGAGATGTGGCAGATTTAAGTCGAATAAACCCGTTTTGCAGTCTAGGTTACCTATCTGTTTAGTATCATCGTTTGGTTCCTCTTTTTGTTGCTGTATTGTTGAAGGTTGTTGTTTATCTGTAATTACTGTTCTTGTCGCAACCGTCTCGTCGTTGTCGGGCCACTGGGTTCGTCTGAGCTGTAATATTGTACTGACTAATTTTTAAACACGGAGTTCTCTGTGCTGTTAGTCCATTAACATCAGTTGATTTTGGCTCGGTTTTCTATGTGTGTGTTCGTGTATTCATCTTTTGTTTGCCCGTTCTTCGGGTTTTCTCTATTGATATACAGCAGTGTAAACTTGCAATGGCGTATGTCTAACATAATGTATTCAATCACTCTCTCCCACTGCAAGAATCATTGAAGAACCTATGAAGTACATGGGTACCCATCATGTCATATCAATTACAAGTCTAATTTTGAAACCAGTCTTTCGTACATGACTCACGCAATGACAATATTTATTTTGAAAATAATAGCCGATCGTATGCTACTAATGTCAATGACATTCATTATTTTGAAACAAGTCGCTCGTATACAACTTACGTCCATTACAAACCTTATTTGAAAACAAATATTATGTCACTAACGTCAATTGATAAAATTTATTTCGAAACAAGTCGTCAGTCTCTAACGTGAATGACACGCCTTATTTTGAAATGAGTAGCTCAAACATCAACCACGTCAGTGACAAACTTTTTTTTTTAAAACAAGCCGCTCGTATGTCACATCAATGACACACCACATTTGAAAAAGTACCGATGGGTACCTAATGTACCTTCTGAGGGTAGTTGCCCGGCGAAACAGACCGGGCTGGGTGGAGTCTGAGAGAAGGAAGGGAAGCTTCTCAGACCCACGCAAGGCCCCTGATGGCCAGCCCTTCACACGCACTGCGCGCTCGTCACTTCCGCCTGGACGCAGACTCCGCCCCTCCTTCCCCTCGTGCTGCTCTAGCGCGACGAGAGACCCGAGCGAAGCAGTGTTATTTGTCGTCGAGCCAAGGGACAAGGAGAGGGGAGGGAACTGCCGCCACACACAGGCTACCCCGCCGCCGGACTCCCGCAGACGTACTTAGCGCCCGCTTGAGCTGAGTGACGGGCAGGGCGATTTAGTTTACAATTAGGAGTGTCACTGACCTTAGAGACGAATGTATTTGTGTTAAAATAAAGTGCGTCCTTGACGCTGGTGACAGACGACATGATTCCAAACAGGGTGTGTCTTTGACATTAATAACAGACGACTTGTTTTAAAATGAGGCGTGTCTTTGATATTAGTAACAAACGACTTGTTTCAAAATAAGGTGTGTCACTGACGTGCCTGACGGATGACGTGTTTAAAAATAAGTTGTGTCACTGACGTTAGTGACTGACGACTTGTTTCGAAATAAGGTGCATAATTTGATGTTAGTGACAGACGTCTTTATTTAAAATAAGTTTGTCATTAACGAATTCGATGAACATGAGACGTGTTTAAGAATAAGTCGTGTCGTTTAACGTTAGTGACATACGACTTTTTAAATAAGGTTTGTAATTCACATTTGTGGTATACAAGCGACTTGTTTCAAAATAAAGCAAGTCATTAACATTAGTGGCATACGGGTATCTTGTATTGTATATATATAGTCATTGACAGGAGTCATGTACGAGTGACTTTTTTCAAACTAAGACGTGTAGTTGGCATGACTGAATGACGGATGACTTGTTTCATAAAGGGGCGTGTCATTCCTCCTTTATTTTATTTTTTACTGAAGGCCAAATAAAATTGTATTTAGATAATTTAGTGTTCACCTTATGTCTTCGACAGTTCCAGGCAACAGCTGTCACAGGAGAACAATAATTGTAATCAACAATAAATCATATTTGATGTTTCTTTTAGTGCTCCACCCGAGCTAAAAAGCCAGTAATATAAGATGTAGGCGGATTCGTGTTAAACGTCTCATTAAAAAATAGGAACAGTGCTTGCCTTCATTGTCCGAGCATCTCCTCTGGAGCATGTACTCCCACATGATTTACTCCACTATTAAATGACGACATAAAAAGGGTCTTGTTTGTGAGACGAAATAACAACTCTTGTGGTTTACATGATTACCTAATGGACTCACTGGCGTAATCAGTCATCCTGAAACAGCATCGCAGAGGACGCGGCCATCTTTTCGCAGCGTCCGAATCCTTATCGAGCGACTACGGGGCACTTAACTGTTTGGGGATGTGACATTCGCTTACACTCGTTAGTTTCTGGATTCATTTGCTTCGTAAAACAATCGCTGTTATTTTATAACTTTGTTTTTACTATTTTTATTTCACAATTTATGAAGCTGTCTGGTGCGTAAAATATGTTTATAATTTACGGAACTCTGATAAAGAGGGTAATTCAGTTTTGTCACACATAGATATGTTTTATTTTTGTGTGTGTGAGACATAACTTTTAAGTTATTTTGTTATTTTTAGGCAGTTCTACTAAAACATTAAATTTTAAATGCTTACAAAACACACGAAAAACTAAAAAAAAGTGCAATGAGCTGTATAATGTGGAAACACACTTTAGTGTAGTGGTTAATTTACAAATAGGGATTAATTATCTAACAGATCTATATATGTTGAAGCGTATGCATAATTTCTTTATAGTTTGCTGTTAAAAATTTTAACTTAAATTCAGTCTCTTATTTTGGGTGAAATTGCTTGGTAAAATAACGTAGACGATTGTGAATATTGAAGGATGAATGTTTCGCGTGTTCATACAAAATTAATTGTTCGTGAACGCAAAAAATTGTAGAATGGTTTTTCCATGTGACAACGCGACTGACGAATTAAGTTTTTAATGAACCTGGAAATAAAGGTTTAATTATTTATGAAGATATTTTTAATTAAAAAACCGTGGTTACTTCTTCATAGATTACGCGATTGGTACCATGATACTCCAGTAAATTAATTGACAATATTTTTCCCAACCAATTTGAGGAACATCAGTTACAGTATAGATCGGCGGTTACCTAAATTTCTCAACCACGGACGTTCTGAAGCAAAAGTTTGTGGAGCCACATGAAATGTTTAGTGTTTAGTTGTTTATGTCTAACGATCTTGCTGAGCGAGGTACGGGGCTGAGGCGGTGACTTTGCTGGGTTGGTGGCCCTAGCCGCTTGTCATTGCCGAAGATCTATTACCTTCCCGACCAAAAAAGAGGGAGTGATCCCTAGCAGTTATGTTTAATTTATATAGCTCTGGAATGTAAAAACGAACTGGAATCTTTCCCACTCTACCCTGATAGGGCGCATATGTGGAAGGGGACCGTAGGAATGCCAGCCGTAGGTCGGAACTATTTGTCTAACGATCTAACGTCTAAGAGATTAGGACGCAGAAAATTGTCTGGTTAGCTGAGTGGGCGGGGGGTGAAGGTGGTGTCTAAGCTGGGATGGATAGCCTCAGTCTCTGGACATAGCTGGATCTCTAACACCTCTCCCGTTTCGCGTATACGGCGTATCCGTATCCACGCCCGTGGGGGCCCCGGCCCGCCGATAGGGCTTATGCTAAGAGGGTTGGGTTACCAAAACAAAAGGGGGAGAAATTCTCTATGCAGTCATACTGTCTAACGATCTAAAGTTATCAATGTCATTGTCATACGATGCGCATGACACTCAGCTTCTATTAATGGAGGAGCTGACGAATTTTGAATACAAGCTTTAGAACAAGCCAAAGATCACGATAATATCACAGCTGAGGAGCGGAAAAATGCTTACCCCATAATATCAGAACAGCTTTTGCAGTTGTGCAATTAATCCTTTGATGAGGGATGCTTTCCGAAGATCTGAAATGAGGCGATTGTGAGAACCCTCCACAAGAAAATGGTCCTGCTGTTAGTTCTTTTGAGGCCACTTGCTGGGCCTCAGTCTTCCTGCACCCTTTTTATATCATTTCTTTAATATTAATTTTTTTTTTGTTTTTTAAGTATTGTTCAGATATTTTTGCCGTATTTATTTAAGCCAGTCATAATTTATTTAAATATTTTAATGTGTGTAGTTCATTTATTTAATATTTTTGTTTTGGGTTTGATTCAGTTTTCTTTAATACGCAATATCGATACTGTTTCCATGGATAGCTACTGGGCGCGGTGTCGTCGGCTGCTAACTTGACGTCACGATCGCCGGATAGAGAGAGCGAAGGGAGTCGACTGCTGGCGGTGGTGGAGAAAACGTCGCGGGACTGCACCGCGCGCATGCGCGGGGTCTCGCCGGGCAGACGAGCCAAATGCCTCGGGATATGGAGAGGCGGCCCGTCACCAATTGTGCACGGACTGGGTACTAATTTGTTGGGCACAAATGGGAGTGCCTTTGCTACGGATCGCCGGCACCTGCAAGGTAAAGAGGCGACATCTATATTTGGATTTGGCCCCCGCCAACAGTGTGGCACATTTTGGAGTTTGACTGCAATTCATTAAATTTTGGTGACTTAAACATTTGTGCACAAATTCCATCTTGAAGACGTCTGTTTTACGTGCCTTTAAAGTAACACGAATAAGCCTTCGCTCCTCCCGTTTTATGACTGTTTATAAAGAAAACTGGAGAAAGTTTATCGGGCTTTTTGAGAATATTTTAAGGAAGTTAAATTTGTAGCTAACCCCTTATGATAACGGATTTTGCTTTTATGAGACCTGGCATGTACGAACTACTACTTTAATGCAGTGACTCGTCGCGTATGCGGTGTTTTGTGCGGACGCTTTTGACCTCGCTGTGCTGTTGCGTAGGCCAGGGAAACAGCCGTGATTACTTACGACTCTTAAGAAAAACGTATACGTTTAACACTTTGAACTTTATTAATTTCTTATTTAATATTTTACATAATTATATAATTGTGTTTATTTTATATATGCTTTTATTGTAACTAGGCCTTTTTTGTATAGGATTTTTGCTACATGGTATCGGAAATATTTAAATCTATAATTTATAGGGGTTTTAAAAGGTATAATTATATATTGTATATTTTATTATCTATAGGCTCGGTATGAGACGTACTGGTAATTGCCATATATGCAAAATTATAATTTCATTGCCATACTTTGTATTAATAATATGATGAAGGCTTTTCTAGTAAACCTCTCTTATTTGCGTTTATTTATTATTGTTGTATTTAGTTACCAAAGACTAGCCCTTAATTTGTTTGCTACTTCTTTAAGTTTACGCCCAGCTACTCGGGTAAATAGTGATGTTGACATTTATTATTATGTAAAGTGTTTGTGGGACAGTATAAAAATTACCCAGAGTGTGTCGGGGACGCAACCCCCCTTTCTTCGGGGAAGGAAGGCAGGTTACACTTTATGCTTGTCTGCCACATTGTCACCTCCACGAGGAACTGTCATCTTGGGCCTTGTCTATTTTTGTTTGTAAAGATAAAACGATTCCACAATAGCTCATTTAGAGTAATTTACTAGACATTCCAGAGCGATTGTACGTGGGAGAAAAGAAAGACTAAAAATATATATTTACAAAACACGATGAATAAGCCGAGACGCCAAAAATCCGTATATAAAATCACAGGTTATTTAACAAAAGGAATAAAGTCGGATAACCAATTGAAAATTACGTCCAACTCGAGATATTTGAGACTATTTCTTGGTTCCTGGATTGACGTTACGCCCGTGGAAATGATGATATGTCCATTATCCCAAAAAACGTCACCTCAACTCAGAAGAAAAAAAAGCAGTCGATGCCTCCCATTCCTCGAAAGCCTACGATGTACATTTGTTTGAGACAAAAAAAATAGAGGTTTTGAGAATAAATCATGATTCATATCCAAAGCAACTATGAAAATAGAGGACACTCCATAACCACAGAACAGAGGACGAACAAGTGGCATGATGCGAAAAAGGAAGACTGCTTTTTATGGAAATTTTTACTCGAATGAAACCAATAAGATTCGTCAACCAGGTCTTTACTTACATTCAGCATCAGAGAGCAAACTGAGCGCTGTTCAGAGAGGTAGAGGGAGAGCTTCGATATGAGGATAAGGCATAAAGACATCCAAGAGCACGATTTGCTTACGAAGAAAGCCAAAAAAACTCCAGGGTTTCCAGGGAAAATACCATACTAGAAAAAACCCCGGAAAAGCGTGGACAGAGGGGCAGGGGAGGTGAGAGAACCAACATCGGCAGCAAATGCGTGAGTTCTGGACAAACGCTGAACCCGAGGAAGGTTGAAGTTGAAAGTGGTTTATTAGTTACCCGAAATACAAACCCAAAATTTATTGATAATGAGGGTAATGAATCCGTACCTCAGAGCCAAACGCTTTAATGCAGATTAAGTTATAAAGATTAGTTTTATAACGAATCAAAACACGGTGACTAAATAAAATATTTTTTCTTAACCATTAAGTGAAAGTCACAAGAGCCTAATTACAAACTTAAGTCCAGTTATAATGTTATTTACCCTTGGCTGTTGCAAAATGTTCCCCATTTGGACGAAATTTACCATGGAGGTTGTCGGAAAAAACAGTATAATTGAAATAGCATGTTTTTTACCCTCTTTATTGTGACTTAGGCTCGTCTGGTTCTGAAGTACAACTGTTTTGTCTAATAAAGCTTAGTGTGTTAACCTGTATTATCTTCGTTGTGGCACCTAATAGTTGTTTTCAATTTTTTATTGACCTCGTCCTTCCATTTTTAGTATTTATTTTTGTATTTTGTCATGTTTTAATTTTATATTTTAACTTAATTCCTTCTCTGGAATCATCACCGTGTTTCCTTACATATGTTTTATTACGCATCTGAAAATAAACATGATCATGTCTTATAACTCGAATACACTATTTTTCAGTCTAGATTCCCTGTGACGTACAAAATTCGTTGGTCCATGAGTCTTACTTGAGTAACTTCATACCACTGAAAAAAAGTACATTCAATAGGATTATACTTAAGTTAAATGGTTAAGAATGGCATGAAAAATATTAAAATGCCTAAGTTAAAAATATGGTACTGAGAGTTTTATAAATGCCAGTGTACTGATGTAAACAGTTTCAGTATAAATCAGCTTTATGTTTTCATTAAATGTAACAAAATATGTAAGTATAGTAAAGTTTTGATGGGTGTATTAAAATAATGCACTGTACATTAAAACCATCACATCGAATATAAATGATTAAAGTTTTATTATTTCACAAAAAATTAAGTTTTGGTTATTTAATTATTAAAACATTTAGAAACAAAACAATTAAAAACAATTTATACTAAGATACCTGTAATTAATTTTTAGCATTCATACCATTTCAGCTAGTATGTTTTAAATTTCTAGCTTTTAAGTATTGTATTCAAGGAAATAAAGACTTAGAACCATAACAAAGGAAGAGAAAGGATGGGTAGAAAAAAGGGTAAATGAAAACAATTTTTTTATTTTCCTTGAACAATGTCCATATTTTAATTGTTATTCCCACACACACTCGCACATTTTCGCACGGCACATAGTGAACCTCGTCATATATAATATTAATATATTATGTACATGGTACAATTCTGTATACAGCAGTTTAAAACAGTTACACCATTTTTATCAATTATATTTAATCTTTTCTCCTTATCATTAATAATAATTGTATATAATTCTTGGGGCCATCACAACAAGTGTGTCCCTCTAGAATATATAATATATTTATATAAACAGAGCAGATACTATGGACACTGAAGTCCAACACCATTGAATAATTAATAACACAGCAATAGTTATTTTTAAACGTTTTTCGTGACACATCTTTATAAAACTTAATCTGTACAGTTATTACATATTCAATGATTTTTATTATTCTTAAAATCATCTTGCAAGTGTAAAGACTGTATTAGCTATAATACATAATTACTACATATTACTCCCAGTTTTCCACTTTTAAATTACATTTTTTAAATTCCCTTTCATAATGTCCAAAAAGCATCTTCCATAGTAAGATTATGGTTATTGCTTCTTTATTGCAAGTCGCCATATAAGGCTGTATATAACTGGAAAATATAGAAGAAAATTTTCCACCATCAAAAACTATTAAAAGAATGAACTCAGTGCTATTAGTATTACCAAGCAATGTCTAGTAAAAAGCTCAACAGTACAAGAATAACTCTTTTAAGAAGGTATGGGACGAAGTACAGAAACACAGACATGGAATCAAGGCGTTTCCATAAAAAAATGGAATTATAAAAGTTCTGCTAAGAGTACAAACAAACCTTTTTCAATGTCTTTTTAGCACAATGTTAGTACCTCGTCTGAAAACATTGATATAAAATCAGCTCCAATTCACCATTGCTACTTATAACTATTAATTACTTCAAAGAAATGTACACTTCCAAAATGCGAGAAAATGTCATTCAATTATGAAACAATGTAAAAAGCGACAGAACAAAAATGTATTTTAAGATCTCCACACACTCATACACAAGTATAAGTTTTGTCACCTCAAGTTTACAATAACAGTGTAAAAATATATTTCAACAGTTCTTAACAAAATATTTCAAATCACATCTTCAGTAAGGAGAGTGGCTGTATTACATTTAATATTATGATGCAATAGAAAAATTAGGTTACACTTAAAACTATATTACCTTTTTAACATGCATCCTATATTCAAATGCAAGTTTTTTTAAAAAAAGTTACAAACTTCAAAAATTTTGAAGGAAGAAAACTTTATGATTTTTATATGGTGCCAATGAAAAAGGTGCTTATAAATAGCTAGTAAGAAGAAAATATGTTCTTTTTAACACCTCAGAAAAAAATTATTGGCAAATAATATCGAACAAATTATTCTCCTAGTTTGCTATTCTATTATCTGACACACCACTAAGAACATAGCAAATACCACTCGTAAAAACACTCACCAATAATGGCTTGATTAATCTATGTTTACACGTAGCTCCTATTATATAATTTTTATATTTTTTTTTAATTTTTATGAGAGAATTGACGAAACTAGGGCATGCACATCACAAACAATGACTAAGAAAACATAAATATGAACAGTTTTATTTTGAATTATGTATTATTTGCAAAATAGTATTCAATACTCTTTTATACACATTATTTTCTCTTTAATTAGTTAAGGCCCACAATATCAAAATCTCAGTAACGGATTCAACTGAAGACATTTTCCCATTCTTCCCTCAGTTAAAATGTATATATATATATTGTCAAGATAATATTCATATAGCAGACAACATTGGTTCTGGGGCTAGCGGTACGAAGGTATCGAGGGAAAACATATAGCTTCTAACTCTTCGGTACTTTATTCTATTACCTGGTGCTTCTTTTGCTACCACTAAATTTTACCTCCAGCTAAATCATTTCTACACAATTTTTTGGTGTTTGCGTAGCAGTTATTTGAATAACATACAGTGCTTTTGTAAAGCAAGTTTTAATTAATGGTGAGAATATTTTACACCCCTTTTTTTTTTTTTTGCTTAAACCTTATCATTGAAAATGAGTGCTATAAAAAAGGTTTCAAAAATTATTTTATGAGTGGTTATGTTAGCAAAATATTCGATGTATTGTACTTTTCATTTTTACATGGGTGCTTACTAATGGTAAGAGCAATGAAAATTATCAAAGCGGTTATATTAAAAAATAATATTTGATTTAATAAAGAAATAAAAACCACATTTAATGCGAAATATGGCATATGCAAGAAATAAACGGGCATTTTATGAGTGGATAAAGTTACAAAAGCTTTGTTTTAACTTATTCATTTGTGGCAATTATGTGAATATTTAATTAATTCTTACTTTATTGTAACTCCAATGGGTGATGACCTGATGCACAAATACCTCAAATAATTATAAGAGATTGGATTCCAAAACAATTATATACGATTGCATCTAGACATTTATAAACTTACAATAAGACAAAGAAGCAGAGAAAGAAGTTAAATAGTTCTAAATTGAAAATTTTTAATTAAGTTAGTAAGGAATGTGATTTTTATTTCATATGAGTAATGAATTAGGAAGTAATTTCAAATAAAATTATAGAATACAAAAATTTTCCAAGAAATATACTAAAGTATATACAAGAAATATTATGCAAGAAGTATAATTATATTCTAAATTGTATGCAAACTGGACTGTGAAATATCTGCTTCAACAAGGTAAAGTATGATATGTAAGAACCGTATTGTTTAATGTTTCATTACCTAAGAAACATTCTGTCCTAAGTAAATACCTATACAATAATTTTAAAAAGTAAAAATACCTAAAGCTGTGATTTTAAAGGAATTGGAGCTGAGAGGAGATAAAAAATATATAATTCTTTTTATATTTGAATATATTTTTTGAATCATATTTGTTATTGCATTTAAGTAACAGTAAAATAATGATTTTGGTTTTATTTGGTACATTGGCTATTTTCATAAAAGTGGTTAATCTAGTATAGAAACCGTTTAATATTAACTTCAAAAATGTTTCTTTTAACCATAAGTGTGTATGGTGATACGTGGAAGAACAATGATTTGCAGGAATTCTAGAAAAAAATCTAAAATAGTTTAATTAAAATAAATACTGATTGTGGTAATCAGATGTAACATTGCATTCATCATTTCACATATAATAATGAAGAATTAAATGCAATTATAGTGTAAACAATTATTCTATTTTAATTTGAGAAAAAAACTGACAGAACTTTTAATGTTGCTAATAAATTGATTCAGCAGCAATCTGAATAACTCGAATAGAAAAATTAGATTGTTTTGAAACAGTGAGCCATGTTTGAATACATAAAATATGTTGATGTCTACATTATTAGGGAAGTTTTTTTATTTTTAATTTTTTCCATGCACGTTTCATTATCTTAAGTTAACAAAACATATTTATGGACAGCAAATATCATATCTTGAATAATCTCCATCAGAAATTATGGTTATACTTGCCAGACCATCAGAATATGAAAGGAAAATAATTGTTACACATTGTACAAATTGTTTACGTAACACTAAGTGCGTCTATAAGTATTTCTTCCTTCAACAAATATCAGAATTCAAGTTCAATTTTGTACGTTTTTAATTCCGTTAGATGACCTAATAAACTTGTGACTTTTCCGGGCAAAACATGACAAGCTTACAACTTCGAAGTTAACTTCATCTGCAAACTTTAGGTCACCGATTCAAGAAGTTTTGAAGTTTTACCCGTAATGCAGGTAAAACACTGGACATGAAACAGTTTTAAAATGCTCGAGAACATAGTTTTAGTTCTAATGAAAAATGTACAATAGGAAAGAAGTCACTTAATTTCAGCTACGTAACTGTCAAATCACAGCTTCTTTTACAGTGTCCTTACCATGTGTTAACATTCACAAATTAACTTAGCGTTTAGGTTGGCTCTAGGTGATACACACAAACATAGTTCAGTTTTATATTACATTGGATTTTCTTGTGGTTCACTTCTTTTTTTTTTTTTTTAATATTAATTCATTTCGCATAACAAAGAGGTAAATGTTTCTACCCATTGTACAATTAATAACATACACAAACATTAGTGTGAACAACACATTAAATCACATACAGACATTTTGTTAGCTAAACTGGATAATATATTTATATCATGTATAATAACACAATACTTTGACTGCATGCCTACATTAGGAAGACATGCCCATACACTTGGGACATCAGACAATATTAGTGAGTTAACGTATCGTGTGTGTTTAAACTGTTATTCCCTCGTTTTCGTGAGACAGGTAATGTACGTTGCCAAACGCCGTTCCCTTGTTGTTAGCGTTGATTTTTTAAACTCTAAACAGAACAAGTTAATAATTAAATTTTCCTATTGATTTTCGAAATTTAATTTAACCTCTGAAAAGCTTCGTCACCTGAAATTATTCATATTTCATGATTTTATATAACAAGCAAGAACAAAAATATAATTAAAGAAGAATTTTTTTAGTGAATCTAGAAGATTTTATGAGCCGTATCTATCGGATGACAAAAAAATCCTCTACCATTAACACATTTATGCGCACTTTAGGAAGAGGAAAATGTAAAATTTAAACTTGTTTACACTCGTAAGGAAAATCAGATTTAAACCAAGAATATGATAAAATATTGCTTAGGCTAGAAACAGCTTTAGTAACATACATGAAAAATATTGATTTATTTTTTAGAATGTAAAGATGCGAAGGTAAAATGTTCAGTATCTATTACGATCTTTTATTATTTGAAATTACAAGAAAAAAGTAACAGTTTTACTTGAAACTATTGAGTAAACTGTATCTTATTTTGTGTCGATACTTTCTATACAAATGCTATTGCACAAACTCCTTTCTCATCGAACGATCTAATAAACATAACTTCCGCGTACTTACGCCTGTTTTCAGACATTGCTCGGAGAAGGAGCTGCCAAAAGACTAGAAGTAACTTTCATATTGCCTGTTATTGTGAATTAACACGACAACGCTTTTATGAGACACCACTCCCGGCTCCACTTGAATTACAGATGGATATCCACACAGTCCAGGTGACACTGTGGCGCCGACACAGTGAAGATCCCTCCCTACATTAGGAAAACATTTTTTTTTCTAAAAAAATAATTAAATACATTTGTTTACTGTTCCTAAAGCGCACTCCCATCTGCAGATGCGTTAGTACACGTGTCTTTTCGTAAAGGAAAGATTCAAGTATCCGTTTAAGAAGTTTAAATAGAAAACTGACATAACATCGTCCTCTTTTGATGCACATTTTGGAGTATGTTCAATGTTTAACATTTTTTATGAGATAATTAAAATATTCTTTTACTGTGCAATGGGTCATGCTTATTTTTTAAACCACAAAAATAAAATAAAGTTCAGCATTTCAACCAGGAATTGTTTCTGACCATATTGGCTGACCTCGCAATTCTGCCGAAAGGTTTACGCCTCTGCTTATCGTATCACTTTTTTGTTTTTGTTTTACTGGTATTAGTAGAACACCTAATACAATACGATAATCATCCCCTTCGTTCATTACACAGATAGACGTCTGGAGCCTTTCTCCGTCGATCTCCCTTAACCTACAGTATTTCGTGTCGTAATCAATCATCAACATCGGCTGCTAGGGTGACCATATGTGTTGTTCGGCCATTGTGTCCCTGTAATTGCGTGTTTGTCAAAGAATTAAATTTTTTTTTTCTGCACAACGGGACACGCAAATTGAAAAAAAAAAACAACACTAACACATATTTCGATTTAAAAAAAATGTAGCATAGAATCTGCAGGTTTCCGTGACCACTGTTCAAGCGCTCGGTTGTCGGCAAACCCTGCTCACGTTAACGAAGACAAGTTCGTGTGCTTGTGGATGGCGTTGCGGCGCGGCGAGGTCCTCTAACATCGACAACAGCGTCAAGGGCGAGGGACTTATTTTGCCCCCTCAGCCCAGTTGCAGGGGAGGGCGGTCGTCCACTCGCCCTGTCCGCCTCGAACAATAACCGCGAATTTCTATCCCCCCACCACCCCGCCACAAACTCGAGTTGGCCGTAAGCTACGTGGCGCAAACATCATTTGCCACAGCTTTATACTGTTCATCAAGAGGAATTAGCATTTGGCAACGTAAAAGTCACTTACTTGTTAATGTATGTGCATCTAGCAAAGTATAGTTTATAGCTTCTTCAAGATTTCCTCGCGTGTAGTCCATAGACCACTTGGTATTCACAGCGTTCTTAGTGCTAGTGTCAATTGACAGCAACACATCTCGTGTCAAATTACTAGGAATTAAAAAAAAAAAGAATGAATGATTCTACGATGGACTTATGATATATTGCTTTTTTTGCTTTGCATTAAAAATTTGTTTGGCATGATATTGGTTGTACTAATAAAAACACACATAAAGTTAAGTTAAACTAAACAAAACTGTTGATAAAGAGAAAAGATCATATATACAAAATAATCCACATTTAAAATAAGCAAATGCTACACAAAGCTATTTTCTGGATTTTTTTTTTTGTTATTCTGAACCAATGGACAAATCAAAAAAATTAAAAGACAAATAAACATCTACACAGTTAACATAAAATTTCAACCCTGTCATTTTCAATACTAAATGTCGCTCAAACTTTTCTGCGCGTATCATCACAAATAATGTCGGCTTATAATAGCAAATCTGCTATGCATTGCATACCGGTAGCAATGCTAGAAACAGTTGACAGTCTCGGCAACTAAATAACAAATAACTTTTCTAAGTCGTACGAAACTAAGTCATAACAAGTTAAAATCATAACTAAAACATTCTAAATATAATAATTGTGTCAGGATACGTTATTTCCGTTTACTATCACGGTTTTAGATTCTATTAAGCATATCAGACTTTTATTACAACGGGAGAGAACTGTAAGCTAAGACCTCCAGAGCAATTATCACTGTACATGTAATAAATACTGTGATTCTAAATCCTAACTTTAAACAATTAAGTCTAACACAATCAAAACAAAACTGATGTAAAAGAAATAAAAAATCGAATTTTTTTTATACCCAGATCTGTTGGCGTATAACTTTTTACACGTAAAAATACACATTATAAACGTTTACTCTGTAAACATAGTCGAAAAATTGATTTCATTTACATAATACTTAAAAGAAATGCAATACTTTTATTATATAACATACTGGGTACTGCTAAATACGACTACTGATATTAAAAAGATAAAGGTAAAAATCATTACTAAGACTTTATACAATCTTAGAATATAAACAATTTTTAACTACTCTGGATAATTAATTTCATAGGAGACTTTATTAAATTATAAGGATACATAATTTTCTATTATATAATTTAAAGTTAAAATATTTACGTAAATTTTATTTTTAGCTACCGATTCGCTTTCTGCTAAAAAAAACTGTACGCGCGTCAGCGTATCATTTTCTACCAATTAATTTTCTGAATCTAAATCATTAACACTAAGAAGTCGAACAAAATACACGTATATACGATGAACTTTGTACTGTAATAAATATTTCCATATTTTTCCTTTCTCAGTGACGAAGGTTAAGGAGTTAATTGTGTTTCACGAAACTGCATTAGTAAAACGCAGACAAATGAATAAAGGAACACAAGACGCTTTCACACATAAACATGTCGAAGATGGGCAACACTCAAGAAAAATAAGAACTGTTACGCAAAACAATCCAATATAATTTATAGGGAGCTAAAAAATTAATGAACTGGAACACAAACTGAAAATGTCAACGCAGTTTTCAATTATTTAATCCATATACTAAAATTGATGCTAAAATTTTCCAATTCTTTGCTACTTCTAATGTCAGTCAAAACGGTTATCAAAACCCCTCCAGATTCCAGTCAATATCGGCACAAAGAATCTTGCGCAAGTTTTTACGTAACATTGCTTTAATCATTCATTTAATTTAAAATGTAATATTGCTGACAGTTGGATCAGAGTTTTTGAACACAAGATACTTGAAATAAACTTAAAAATTTGTTATTTACTGTGTTCTTTTTACATTTATATACAATTTAAGAAAGATCCAAAAAATAACCATGTACACTGAAAATAACCTCACCCATATCAAATCCCAATATAGCATTGCATAAGTAGTATGCCTTAAGGTGGCAATTGAGAGAAATATTAAAATGAGAAAAAATTATACAACATAACAATTAAAGAAACAAAAACACTACGAGATGAAGCCAACCCTCATTCTCAAAGGCGCGCGAGATGTTCGCTCGCATACCCACGTGTTTGCGTTCACCTAGACTACTAAAGCTACACAAATAACTACTTTACCAATACATCTAATTATAATTATGAAACTACAACCACTACAGCTACTACTACTATGAATTTTTCTTCCATCGTTCACATTCACTTTTTGTGTTCATGTAATATTAATGTACATACAGCATCATTTGTTCACGCCTTCGTTAAAATTGCTATTGAAAGTTCTCTTTTTTTTTTTACTTTAGTTGTGTTATTCTTCCGCTAGGCATGGGTGCTTGATTTTCTAATGAAGGGTTTCCAATAGCAACATCAATGGCTAGTATTTACAGAAACTGAAAAAATTCTAAAAAAGAAAATGGACTGAATTGGACGTACATTCATATGGTGGATGTAAGTATCATTTCTTTAATTTTACCATTTAATAGAAGTAGTAAAATACATATTTAAAGGTGGGAAACCTTGTGATTTGCTTCTAAAAACAAAATGAAAATATAAAATTGATTTATTTGAAAATACTAAAATAAACATTGGAATAAAACAAAATGTAAAATACAACTTAAGAACTTATTGTTGACGTTTTATGTGAAGTCACTGAGAAAAATAAATCTCTTCACGTCCCTATTATACAAACAGCATGCCACTATTGAACTAGTTATCTGTTAACTAAGCACAGAGCAACTAATGACTTTTTCACATGTTAACAACTGTCTTTTCATCTTTTCAACAAGAGATTTAGGCCTATTAACTGCCGTTGTCACATGGAAGAGAGATGACAACTTTTTTTTAAATTTATAACAACAAATCTTTAATGGTCTTAAAAACCAACAAATTTTCAGAACAGAATAACAGAATATCTTGATCAACAAGAAACATACTAAATTTTTTTGTCATATTTATACACATATAAAACAGGTATATCATAATCAAAGCTTACTATTTAAAGTCGAAAACTCATTTCTCTCAAACCTAATACATTTTACACTCGACAGATCTAAAGGTCTGCGGAGATATATTACTGAAACTAAGTAATGCCAGTGCTAATCGGACAAAAGATATATTCTGTTGTGGCTTATCATCCAAGGTATTAATGGGCGGGCAGTAGGCGAAACGCTCTCCAAGTACCCATGCACCACGTTGGTCCATAATTTACAAAAAATAGTAATTTACAATTTTTAAAATATGAACATCATGTAACATCACCTTTGTAACATGTTTCATTTACCCTGTAACCTAGATGAGACGTGATCAATAAAGGAGACTTTTTTTTTTACCATGACCCGATGTACGTTGTAACGTAGAGGTAAAATAATCAATAAGATTTCGAATGTTTACTTATTTTTACAATTCATATGCAATGCCATTTAATGCCAAGGCGAAAAAGGCATGAAATGTGAAAATCATGTATTTTTAATCAAATAAGAGTCGACGAGCAACTGTTTTGTAAACTAATAGTGATAATCAACACTAGCATGCTTCGCGTTCAACAGTAGGAGATCCAGAATTGCCACGGTCAAAAAGTGTTTTTGACGATCATTCACACTGTTATTCACTCTTAGTATTTCATGTCTGGTTGCATATAACTAATTATAGACAAGTCATAATATTTTGTAAGACATGTATACAGGTTATTTCATTGATAAGATTATATAATGGCTTTCCATGAATACACACACAATGTTTTTTTTTATTTCACTGAGTGAATAGGTAGTTATAATAAAATGTGTGATTATCATTTTTATAAATACTTTTTTTAAACTTATTACAGCTTTCACATGATTTCAAAGTACAAACTTCCAGAATATTTCCGTATCTTACACACATACTTGTATTTGGACTAACATCAACTTATATAATCATTTTCCACCATACCTCTTACGATTCATGAAACTATCATGTGACTACGTGGTGCGTAGTTTATAATAATATTCATTATATGTGTGTGTGAAATTGCTTAGTGTGGGGTTAAAATAGGGTGAGAGTGAATCTTTGAAGCATGTGGATTTAACACTGGTACAATTATCACAACATACTTGTACATAATTAGATTACAACAACGGCCCAACAATGATTGTTACAACTCTCAATTTTTTTTCAGCACTTGACATTGGGCTGGCTCACACTACTGTCTTCTTTCTTAAACAAAACTAGCTCGACGCATCTCGATGAGTCGTCGGGTCGGTTAGAGAGGAACATCAAATCACAGAGGTAAATAAACCAAGTGTTTCTTCTTATCGTCCTGGCTCAGAGGAATGATTTTTCAAACCAAATAAACGATGCTGAGGAAAATTACAGGTGTTTCATACATATATACTTTTTTATGCCAGGTTTGTTTGTATTATTCTTTGAAAAAATATGCATGCATATAAAAGTAAAGCACCAGTTACTTCACGGAAATATTGGACACAAAAACTATTATTTTCTCAAAAAGAAAAATAACATTTCACAACAGACAGTTACTCTTCTTCAATCTTCTATCTTTCTTCTGTTGTCCTCACTTGCGAACAGACATTTTCAACACTTATTTCTTTGTATATGTGTATTCTTGTCCTATATAGTTTATCATAAAATGTTAATCATACATAATATATATTTACGATCGAATGACTGTGCTGACGATCAAATTATTATTTTGTTATTCTTTGTGGGTATGTACTTGAGAGTTTGAAGTGTTGATCAATCACGCGGAACACCAAGGGAAGAAGATTGAAGCCTTTTTTTGGGGACAACACAACAGTTAGATGAGGCTTCGTTCCATGCTTCTATCCCCCACAAAGGCGCGCCACAATGATTCTGACCTGGCCAAAAAAAAATATAATAATAATAAGGCAGATTATATTAACGTTTCAACCACGTAAAAACTTAACTTAAAAATAATTTCAAAAGAGGTATTTTTAACAAAAAAAGTGTCACCACAGTGTTCAGAAAACATTTTTTTTTTACAACGTCAATGTTATTTCTAGCAGATACCATGTTCCCACTATCACAAGACATCACAGATCAAACGAAAATAACACAGTTATCAATCACTGACAGCGTTATTCACCATCTCTAGGGCAAATATTTTCGTAAAGATTTACATGTTCACACACTTATCGGAAAATTGAAACACGTTAATAATTTTACCATGAACGAGTCTTAGACATAGCGTTAAAGTAATTTGGGAGTTTTTACAATTAAAATATTTTCCGAATGGTAGAGTAAAAAAAATTCTAGGATTGGACATGTTATATAACACGCCTTACGCGTGGGCAAAAGCAGCTTGTATGTTACAGATTTACTCGTCGTATTTAACAAGGTTGGAAATTATAAAACATAATATGCAGTGACAAAAAACTCAACCGACACTTCTAAATGGCAATCTTCTGCCAAGGCATGTCCTACACCCCACGATAAGACTTATCTATGTTGCCAGGCTTCCTCAGTATTTTCGTGCTTGAACACGCTAGTGTCAGTTAAAACGATGATTCAACTTGAACATTCATACCGATGTCAGTCTCTATGATTAAATGAACACCGGTCTTTCTATGCTCTTCTCACCATGCTGCTACCACGGTCATACAGAGAGGTCTGGCAACTTCCTATATTTTGCCATGGCGTGTCTCGTCGGCTTAGTTAAGCTCGCGGTGGCCTGAGAACTAACGACGCTGTTAGTATTTCAGCCGATTATTAACACTGTGTTAAATGGAAGTTAAGTAATATAGCATAATAGCTAATTCCATCTCAAATTTTTAATTTTTTTTTCCAGATTATATATTTTTTTATTTGTTTGGGTGCTTGGTAAGCATCTAATCCGCACCAATGCCTTCAAACTTCTCCGATCTGTAATTTAACTTGAAGTGGTGAGAGAGAATGCCTCGCTCTTGTATTGCAACTGATTGTAATGAAGATGGATGAAAATTGACATGTTCCTGCTGAAACTTAAAATTTAGAACTCATACAAGATAATAAATGTGTTAGTTTTTTTAGGGTGGGGGTGGGGGGTTGTTCATTATTGTTATTATTAAATCTATGTTACGATTCTTCTATATTCTTCTATAACTCCTTTGTAAAGTAATCAACACATGTGTAAGTTTTCCTTACAAGCTACACGGGTGAAATTTTGCAGGAACCGTACGTGAAAGTGAAAAATAGTTTATGTTCTTAAAAATTTTCTTTAAATTCTTAAATAATCATGTAACGTCTGAAAATAAATTTTAATTTGATAATCACGTGATTAGCATTTATTCAAAGAAAGATAATACATACCATTAATTATACCTAATTCTTAAAAGTTTTATTAAATATAAACGAGGCTGTTGAATGCAAACGCTAATATTAAGAGGAGTATATGTTGGCCTTTCGGTTATGACAAAACAAAACGAACTTCTGCTTACTTATATCAAAGAGAATTACCGGATCTCAGAATTTACATTTCAAAAAATTACACCTGCTTGAAGTTTGAAATGTATAAAAAAACGAATATTATTGCTTTAAATACGCGATTAACATTTAAAACATGCTTTCTTATGGAAGATCCCAGTGTGTTTGGGATCCGCATTCTCAAAACTCCTTTTTTTAACTGACAATTGCGGCAAAGTAACCCCTACAAATCTTCCAAATAAATAAAAAATCCTAAACTGTAACCAAAGTTTTTAAACGAAAAAGATTTTTAAAAATACGCCCGCTTCTAAACGAAACTCCCATTGAACACACTGTTAATGATGGGTTTAACTACTACTAGCGCCGTTAGTTCGCAGGCAGCCGCGAGCTTCACTGAGCCGACGGAGAATGAAGTTAGCTGCCATGTCTGTCTATATGGCCGTGGCTGGCTGCTACTGCAGGAATCAAGCACTTCTGTTTCCGAATAAATTATAAAAGTATCAATTACTAAATGATATATAAAAAGTGCATCTTAAGCATGTCAGCCGTTTTTCGTTTATCACTCGGTACTTGCAGAATCCCCGATGCAGCCTCCCGTGAATGCAATGAGCCGCTCGAATCCTCGCTTGCCTTTCAGGGCGTGTGTCCCGTCACAAGTCATTGTTCTGTATTTACGTTTCACACGGTTAAACTTGCCGACTTTTTCAGTGGCTCAACTTTAGCAAAAAAATAAAAAAAAAAATAAAGAAGTACATACATCTCATACTTTTCTCATAATTAGTTGACAAAGTTGCATTTTTAACGTTTTTGTGCAGTATGGATAAGGAGAATACAATGGAATATATAACCGGAACTTTAAAGGTTTAAAGTCCATTTTACTGGCTGCTATGTTAAATTGTTTAATAAAATATTTAATTTTACCTGGCCTTTTAAAATAATCAGAATTTTTGTGAATTTAAAAGGCTAGATACAATTAAATCAATTTTTATGAAAGAATTTTAAACCACACCACCAGCTAACAGCACTGTCTTAAACCCAATTTTTTTTAGTTATTTATTCCATTTGGTTTTCCTTATCCATACTGCACAAAAAGGTTAAACATTCAACTTTGTTAGCTAATTATGCAAAAAGAATGCACTATATGTATTTAATTTAGTTGAAGTTTGGCCAATCAAAAAGTCTACAAGTTTAACCATTTTAAACGTAAAAATAAAATAATGACCTGGAACGGAACATACACCCTTAAGTAGAAATGTGACGATAGTCGGTAGTTGAAACAGCCAACTGCTGTTCAGTTTTTCTGTGTATTTATTACTTTATTTATTTATTTGTTATTTATTTATTTATTTGTAATTGTAACATGCCAACTAACAGGACAAAGCCTTTAATGGTTGGCACTCTAATGTAATCTAATTACTGCTTGGAAATACATCGCGAAGAGGTAAACATAAACAAATAACTGCCGACAACATATTCCTTTTTTATACACCAGATTGAGTTAACGAAATAATTCGAAAATCCTTTCAAGAATAATTTCTTAATTAATGCTACCTTTGTATTAAATGATTATTTGTTTAAGGCTACAGCAGTAAAAGAAGTATCGTTAACTATTTGGCGACAGCATTAGCGTAGTTAAGACTGCGCATAAAGCATACCTAGTGTTTTACATTTACTGTGTATTATGTTTAGGTACAAGGAATTGCATTAATCATATCGTTAAGTTATATTATTGGTAACGGTAAAGATTAATAGTCAGATGCCCAAACACACTAAATCAGTATAAGTTTACTTATTCACATTCAAAAGCAACTATTGATATGAAAAATTATCTCAAGATCGATTATCCCATAGATTCCAACCATGTATGCATTTTTTACTAACCAAAATCCTTATTTAATGTATTTTTTTTTGCCACTCAAAAATTATAAAAAATAATCAGAGAAAAAAGTAAATTTACGATTTCAAGAAATTTTTACACTGGAGGATTTAACTCATACTTCTGAATTAATTATTTGTTGACAATACAGTTGCATTCTTATCTTCTAAACAAACTGAAACTAGTACAAATCCAACCAATTAAGAGGATTTTCAGAAAGATCCCACCACACTTTTAAATATTAAACGTCGTGACACAAAACCTGCATTGTAAGGATAAAAACTAGTATTTCCATTAATAATTCGAAATATACTTAAATCAACCACAAATGTTCAATTATTTTGTGATGATAGTAAATTTCCAAGTCAAATTAAATTCACTTTACAATTCCAGGACATGGTAAAATATTATTAAAAAATTTTTTTGAGCACATTAAAAAAAAATCTTTGTTCGGTTTTAATCTATGATTTATTATTTATATATAATATTTTTATATATAATATTTTAAGGAAACTAATAGTCTTTACGGTGTTGAATTTCAGAAATATTAATCAAAAACCAAAACCAATGAATCAGCAGCAAAATATATTTCGTTAGTATTTAACGGGGGGGATTCAATCAGCTGATTGCAAAGCTGAAAATTTCACGAATCGGCGATGGCGGAGCGTTTATTCAAGATCCTTGTCGGAACTGTCTTGCTGCACGGAGCCGCAACGTGGCTGTTCAGCGCGAGGCAAGACGGACCAGCTGAGAGTTTCCGGAACACACCTACATCGCGGCACCATACACGGAGGATGGTACGAAAAACGGAGAGTGGAGGCGGGCTGGTGCTGATGTCCACACACCCGCTCAACTCTGCCGCTTCAAGTCCGACGTCTCCTGTGGCTGGTCCACGCGTGCAGCTCGCGTGTCCCGAGATAAACCGCACGTCTGTCGCCACGCAAGCTGGCCAAGCTGGCTGGCTGTCATTAAGGAGGAGGCCGCCTTGTTTCCCACTTGTGAAATAATATCCCGGTATGGTTTAAATCATTAATTTGGACATGCGTTATTGCTAGTTTACAGTGTATGTCACAAATAAAACCAAAAGAACGGACAAATAAAGATGAACACACAAACCCATAAAAAAAAAAAATTGGTTGTTTGTAAAGTCGGTTTACGGACGATAGTTTAACGTGACGTCATAACATAACATTGATGAAATTATTGCATACTTTTATGAATAAAATTGAATCATTTTTATTTTAATAATAAAAGAATAAATACTTGAAATTATACTAGTAATCAGATTTTTAAAATGCAAGAATAATTAACCTTTATTGCCGAAATTGTTGTAATAAGCAATGAAAACCACATTAACTTTTCACTTCACTTTATAAACAGTCGCCGAAACAGTTCACGTGTAGATGACTTGTAATAAATTTTAAAAACTGGCATTTAGCTATAAAGTTTAAATGTAATTATGAACCAGTTTTCATATAAATAAACTGTAATCAAATATATATCATCAATTATATGAATCACCATAATTTTTTAGTCAATTGTAACATAACTTATTATTACTGCACTCGCCGACAGCGTAACGGGACACAGCGTAACGAAACAATGTGCGTAACGGGACATATTTTCGTGCGTGCAGCCGGCGTTCATCGATTTATTAGACGTTGTCACGTCAAAAAGCCAAAAGACGCTATTAAATGTAGAGACAGCATAGATAATTTCGTGGTTCCAATGTGGTTGTTTGTATTTAGTGTTTTTGTTGCAACGGTATCGTCTGTGCTGTCACATTGTTCTGACTTTTTCCTTCCGCGGAATTGTGTGTGCTGTCTATACATTTAAAATTTGACATCGGATAGTTTAGATTTGTTCTCAAAGTGTTTGTGTCCTTTTTTTGTTGTCCGTTCTTCGGGTTTTCTCTTTGTCATACGCTGTAAACTAGCAATAGCGTATGTAAAAAGTAATGAACTAAATCAATCTTCCGAGTTGACAGAATCATTAAACGAAATTCCCAGGTATGACCCCACCGGGGATCGAACTAGTATCACGCGGGTTGGAGGCGAGTGATCTTACCACTCGGCTGCAGTTGGACTGCACGGATGCGAAGAATGAATACAGGATCAGAGTGCCGGCTGGCCTACGCAGAAGCCATTACTTCGTAACCAACAACTTTGGCGTCTGTCTACACCCGCGATACACGTTGGCTTGACCATTTAGCATCGCGAAGCACGTGCAATATTCAAAGCCTGAACTTTAATGACCAACACAAAGACGCGATCGTAGGCACAGCTGACTCGATTTATGTTTATCTTTGATAACGAAGCGGTTATAGTTATGCTGCTGTTTTCCTGGGTTCATTAAATTTAAAACAACCATTGTACGCAAAAAAAGGCCTGCATATACAGCGATCACCAAATAGTCACATTTTATTTAGGCTAGGCTAATAGTACCAAAAATTCAGCTTAACAAATGCAGAACATATTATTTATGGCGAGAGACAAAAACACCAAAGTTATGGTCACACTAAACTTTTCAAGTGAAATAATGAATGAGCTGAAAAGTTAAAATTACCTTTGTACAGTAAATAACCTTATTTAAATTGAAAATTAAATGTTACTGGTTTTCTAATCAAGTAATGTTTCGGAGTATGACAAAGGGATAAAATATTTCAAACTCATACATAAAAACACAATTGAGTTTGTGTCGTAATTCCAGTCAATTCAAATAAAAATACGCAAGTTTTTGTATGTAACTATCGGTCACCGTCGAAAATTGAAACACCAGGAAACCCTAAAGTATTAAACAATTCTAAATTATACAATGTACACATTAATATTAACAAAAATAATAAATTAAAAGTAAGCTCACCATGAAATAATGTTGGCATTTAGCCTCAATGATAACCATTTGTGAATGCTGCCGGAATTAAAGGACCCTGAAAAAGAGCAAATATATTAACGCTTTTCTTTTCGAAACAAATACAAAAGCACACAACTAAGGAATATTAAACTACAGAGTAAAAGTAGGCCTAATGATTATACGTTTGATATAAATAAATCAAACATAATTAGCAATTGTAAGATTACAAAAAATAATGTAATACAATTATTAAAACAAGATAAAGCACAAATCTTTTGTAGCTACGTGAAACAAATATATCATAATCATGATCACATTTCATGTTAATGTGCCTCATGACGAGTGTACTCAACGAGGTGTATTGATAAATATTTCAATGGTAAATATCTGGCTTAATAGCATTATAACTATTTTAGCAGTCGTTTAGAGCAAGCAATGATCATAACAAAATAATTATAGATACGTTTAGTGGTAAATTTTAAACTCGGCTTCATTTAACTTACCATTAAAGGTAATCACATTCTCATACCAATTTCCCATAACATAAACATTGCATTTTTTTTAGTTTTTTAGGGTATCTACTATTTGTAAAATAAAATCAGACAATTATTATTATTAGAATTATTATAATTTTTTCACTCGTCAGAAGTTTATTTTAGTTTCCACGGTTGCGAAATGCTTACAAATTCACTTTATAATCCTATCTTCGACACCTTTCTTCAAAACTGCTCCGAATATGCAAAAAAAATCAAGATGGCGGGTGAAACAGCGCAGAGCTATAATAATCCGTCCGGTATTGAAACACCACGAATATTCTATCGCTATCACCAACACCCGATCAGTCTCGAACATGTTCGAACTTCACCAGTCGCTCGCGCAACTTCGCCGCTCGCTCGTGCAACTTCGCGGTTGGAATATAAAACTCTTCATTTCTACTCTGTCCAACTCTTTAAACCAACCATCCTATCTCCTGTATTTTACTACACTTTCAACAATGTTTTTTATTATTGTGTTATTCTGTCAATAACCAATTTCTGTCAATAACCAATAGCTACCATATGTGTCATATGGTGAAGAAACAAAAAAAAATTCTTTTAAAAATATTATTCATAAAAAATAAACCTAAGTATAAGTGCCATGAAATAATGTAAGGAACACAAACATATAGAACATATTTTTTAATACTGTTGATTTTGAAGAAACTCCGGAATACGGATCTCCCTTTCTAACTTCTTTATATTTTAACCTTTTCAATCCAAATTTTGAAATTTTACCCTCAAAATTTACTCGAAAATTTAGGATTGGTTTGAATATGTTCCTTATATTCTATCTTTTATTATTTAAAAAATTCGCAATTCACCGACTTAAATATTAGTGATCAATAGTAATGGTAGTAAATAAAACATATTAATTAAAAATGCTTATTCTATCTAGATTTTAAAAATTGAGTCTAATATTGCATTTCGGCCAAACCTAGTTGCCAAGTAAAATAAATAAGTTCAACAGCACACAGTTGAGTTCTTTGGCATTAGCTTCGAATTGTATAAACTTAAAGACCTAATACTCTGGGCGAGCTTAGAAGCACCTCACACTATCCCATTCTTGGTCAAATTGATCCAAATTTGAATATTACTAGAAGATTTGATGGCAAAGATAACCATCGGACCGTCATAACTTCTTTAATGGAATTTTATGTACAATAGTTTCAATCAATCAAAATCCTCCCGCTGCATACATAATTTGTTTTCTGATTTACCAGTTTTTGTGGTATTTTATTCAAGTGTTAATGTTGAGAGACAATGTGTATGTTTATTGCTATGATTATTAGACTACATTTGTTTATCTGATGCTAGATTTTGGGTGTGAATGTGGATTGTCAGCCGCCTTATTGGATTTGTGAATCACGGACACCATCTTGACCTTAAATATTTTCCTTTTAAGTCCAAAAATGACACCAATATTCTAAGTGACACCAAATTTCCCTCTTACGAAATAAATTTAATTTTATTATTAAACGTAATTTACTAAAAATAAATATTTAATTTGTTTTAAGAATCAGGGTGTTATAACAAAAATTTATAAAATAGACTTTATATTATATGTGATGTACTCAAGAGACTGTCTCACTACTTTGAACACTATTATTTAAAACCATTGTTGCAAACACAATTTGAGAAAACATTCAGTTTGTTTCAAATTATATTGACAATAAATGTGATAAATTAAGAGGGACATAACAAAACACATTTTCAACATTCCTACTAGCAATTTCCTACGCTATCATAAGTACCATTGGTTTTTATAGAGTCTTCTTTCTCCTTGCTCATGTAAGACCATAATAAAAACCGAAAAAAATAGATACTGTAAATTATATACTTATATACAATATCTTCAGTAATTAACGACTAAAAAGCATTCAAATTTATTACTTTATTGTGGGTTATTTGTGTGTGTATGTTTGTTTATGTGTGTATGTGCATATATATATATATATGCACATAAATACATATATATAATGTAAAAGACGCTCCAACCTCTCTTTAAATAATTAAAATTAAATTATAAAATGGTATCAGTACCATAATAGCAAATTTGCATTCTATAGTAATTTGCCGCAATTAAAATTAGTGTATGCGAGGAGCTAATATCTCCTGCTACAGACTACACACACGGCCGAGCGAGCTGATGGGTGTCTGGATGTGGACTACGGGGCCTGAAGAGCTGTGAGCAACTGCTACCTCCTGCTACAGACTACACACATGGCCGAGCGAGCTGATGGGTGGGTGCCTGGATGTGGACTACGGGGCCTGAAGAGCTGTGAGGAGCTGCTATCTCCTGCTACAGACTACACACATGGCCGAGCGAGCTGATTGGTGGGTGCCTGGATATGGACTACGGGGCCTGAAGAGCTGTGAGGAGCTGCTATCTCCTGCTACAGACTACACACATGGCCGAGCGAGCTGATGGGTGGGTGCCTGGATATGGACTACGGGGCCTGAAGAGCTGTGAGGAGCTGCTCTCTCCTGCTACAGACTACACACATGGCCGAGCGAGCTGATGGGTGCCTGGATGTGGACTACGGGGCCTGAAGAGCTGTGAGGAGCTGCTATCTCCTGCTACAGACTACACACATGGCCGAGCGAGCTGATGGGTGGGTGCTTGGATGTGGACTACGGGGCCTGAAGAGCTGTGAGGAGCTGCTATCTCCTGCTACAGACTACACACATGGCCGAGCGAGCTGATGGGTGGGTGCCTGGATGTGGACTACGGGGCCTGAAGAGCTGTGAGGAGCTGCTATCTCCTGCTACAGACTACACACATGGCCGAGCGAGCTGATGGGTGGGTGCTTGGATGTGGACTACGGGGCCTGAAGAGCTGTGAGGAGCTGCTATCTCCTGCTACAGACTACACACATGGCCGAGCGAGCTGATGGGTGGGTGCTTGGATGTGGACTACGGGGCCTGAAGAGCTGTGAGGAGCTGCTATCTCCTGCTACAGACTACACACATGGCCGAGCGAGCTGATGGGTGGGTGCCTGGATGTGGACTACGGGGCCTGAAGAGCTGTGAGGAGCTGCTATCTCCTGCTACAGACTACACACATGGCCGAGCGAGCTGATGGGTGGGTGCCTGGATGCGGACTACGGGGCCTGAAGAGCTGTGAGGAGCTGCTATCTCCTGCTACAGACTACACACATGGCCGAGCGAGCTGATGGGTGCCTGGATGTGGACTACGGAGCCTTAAGAGCTGTGAGGAGCTGCTATCTCCTGCTACAGACTACACACATGGCCGAGCGAGCTGATGGGTGGGTGCTTGGATGTGGACTACGGGGCCTGAAGAGCTGTGAGGAGCTGCTATCTCCTGCTACAGACTACACACATGGCCGAGCGAGCTGATGGGTGGGTGCTTGGATGTGGACTACGGGGCCTGAAGAGCTGTGAGGAGCTGCTATCTCCTGCTACAGACTACACACATGGCCGAGCGAGCTGATGGGTGGGTGCCTAGATGTGGACTACGGGGCCTGAAGAGCTGTGAGGAGCTGCTATCTCCTGCTACAGACTACACACATGGCCGAGCTAACTGATGGGTGGGTGCCTGGATGTGGACTACGGGGCCTGAAGAGCTGTGAGGAGCTGCTATCTCCTGCTACAGACAACACACATGGCCGAGCGAGCTGATGGGTGGGTGCCTGGATATGGACTACGGGGCCTGAAGAGCTGTGAGGAGCTGCTATCTCCTGCTACAGACTACACACATGGCCGAGCGAGCTGATGGGTGGGTGCCTGGATGTGGACTACGGGGCCTGAAGAGCTGTGAGGAGCTGCTATCTCCTGCTACAGACTACACACATGGCCGAGCGAGCTGATGGGTGGGTGCTTGGATGTGGACTACGGGGCCTGAAGAGCTGTGAGGAGCTGCTATCTCCTGCTACAGACTACACACATGGCCGAGCGAGCTGATGGGTGGGTGCTTGGATGTGGACTACGGGGCCTGAAGAGCTGTGAGGAGCTGCTATCTCCTGCTACAGACTACACACATGGCCGAGCGAGCTGATGGGTGGGTGCCTGGATGTGGACTACGGGGCCTGAAGATCTGTGAGGAGCTGCTATCTCCTGCTACAGACTACACACATGGCCGAGCGAGCTGATGGGTGCCTGGATGTGGACTACGGGGCCTGAAGAGCTGTGAGGAGCTGCTATCTCCTGCTACAGACTACACACATGGCCGAGCGAGCTGCCAGGAGCTTGGATGTGGACTACAGGGCCTGAAGAGCTGTGAGGAGCTGCTATCTCCTGCTACAGACTACACACATGGCCGAGCGAGCTGATGGGTGCCTGGATGTGGACTACGGGGCCTGAAGAGCTGTGAGGAGCTGCTATCTCCTCCTACAGACTACACACATGGCCGAGCGAGCTGATGGGTGGGTGCCTGGATGTGGACTACGGGGCCTGAAGAGCTGTGAGGAGCTGCTATCTCCTGCTACAGACTACACACATGGCCGAGCGAGCTGATGGG
This sequence comes from Bacillus rossius redtenbacheri, assembly GCF_032445375.1. Classification (NCBI taxonomy): domain Eukaryota; kingdom Metazoa; phylum Arthropoda; class Insecta; order Phasmatodea; family Bacillidae; genus Bacillus; species Bacillus rossius. Next base: position 58,543,702 of record NC_086332.1, read on the forward strand.
TGGGTGCCTGGATGTGGACTACGGGGCCTGAAGAGCTGTGAGGAGCTGCTATCTCCTGCTACAGACTACACACATGGCCGAGCGAGCTGATGGGTGGGTGCTTGGATGTGGACTACGGGGCCTGAAGAGCTGTGAGGAGCTGCTTTCTCCTGCTACAGACTACACACATGGCCGAGCGAGCTGATGGGTGGGTGCTTGGATGTGGACTACGGGGCCTGAAGAGCTGTGAGGAGCTGCTATCTCCTGCTACAGACTACACACATGGCCGAGCGAGCTGATGGGTGGGTGCCTGGATGTGGACTACGGGGCCTGAAGAGCTGTGAGGAGCTGCTATCTCCTGCTACAGACTACACACATGGCCGAGCGAGCTGATGGGTGGGTGCCTGGATGTGGACTACGGGGCCTGAAGAGCTGTGAGGAGCTGCTATCTCCTGCTACAGACTACACACATGGCCGAGCGAGCTGATTGGTGCCTGGATGTGTACTACGGAGCCTGAAGAGCTGTGAGGAGCTGCTATCTCCTGCTACAGACTACACACATGGCCGAGCGAGCTGATGGGTGGGTGCTTGGATGTGGACTACGGGGCCTGAAGAGCTGTGAGGTGCTGCTATCTCCTGCTACAGACTACACACATGGCCGAGCGAGCTGATGGGTGGGTGCTTGGATGTGGACTACGGGGCCTGAAGAGCTGTGAGGAGCTGCTATCTCCTGCTACAGACTACACACATGGCCGAGCGAGCTGATGGGTGGGTGCCTGGATGTGGACTACGGGGCCTGAAGAGCTGTGAGGAGCTGCTATCACCTGCTACAGACTACACACATGGCCGAGCGAGCTGATGGGTGGGTGCTTGGATGTGGACTACGGGGCCTGAAGAGCTGTGAGGAGCTGCTATCTCCTGCTACAGACTACACACATGGCCGAGCGAGCTGATGGGTGGGTGCTTGGATGTGGACTACGGGGCCTGAAGAGCTGTGAGGAGCTGCTGTCTCCTGCTACAGACTACACACATGGCCGAGCGAGCTGATGGGTGGGTGCCTGGATGTGGACTACGGGGCCTGAAGAGCTGTGAGGAGCTGCTATCTCCTGCTACAGAATACACACATGGCCGAGCGAGCTGATGGGTGCCTGGATGTGGACTACGGGGCCTGAAGAGCTGTGAGGAGCTGCTATCTCCTGCTACAGACTACACACATGGCCGAGCGAGCTGCCAGGAGCTTGGATGTGGACTACAGGGCCTGAAGAGCTGTGAGGAGCTGCTATCTCCTGCTACAGACTACACACATGGCCGAGCGAGCTGCCAGGAGCTTGGATGTGGACTACGGGGCCTGAAGAGCTGTGAGGAGCTGCTATCTCCTGCTACAGACTACACACATGGCCGAGCGAGCTGATGGGTGGGTGCTTGGATGTGGACTACGGGGCCTGAAGAGCTGTGAGGAGCTGCTATCTCCTGCTACAGACTACACACATGGCCGAGCGAGCTGATGGGTGGGTGCTTGGATGTGGACTACGGGGCCTGAAGAGCTGTGAGGAGCTGCTATCTCCTGCTACAGACTACACACATGGCCGAGCGAGCTGATGGGTGGGTGATTGGATGTGGACTACGGGGCCTGAAGAGCTGTGAGGAGCTGCTATCTCCTGCTACAGACTACACACATGGCCGAGCGAGCTGATGGGTGGGTGCCTGGATGTGGACTACGGAGCCTGAAGAGCTGTGAGGAGCTGCTATCTCCTGCTACAGACTACACACATGGCCGAGCGAGCTAATGGGTGGGTGCCTGGATGTGGACTACGGGGCCTGAAGAGCTGTGAGGAGCTGCTACCTCCTGCTACAGACTACACACATTCCGAACGAGCTGATGGGTGCCTGGATGTGGACTACGGGGCCTGAAGAGCTGTGAGGAGCTGCTATCTCCTGCTACAGACTACACACATGGCCGAGCGAGCTGCCAGGAGCTTGGATGTGGACTACGGGGCCTGAAGAGCTGTGAGGAGCTGCTATCTCCTGCTACAGACTACACAAATGGCCGAGCGAGCTGATGGGTGGGTGCTTGGATGTGGACTACGGGGCCTGAAGAGCTGTGAGGAGCTGCTATCTCCTGCTACAGACTACACACATGGCCGAGCGAGCTGATCGGTGGGTGCTTGGATGTGGACTACGGGGCCTGAAGAGCTGTGAGGAGCTGCTATCTCCTGCTACAGACTACACACATGGCCGAGCGAGCTGATGGGTGGGTGCTTGGATGTGGACTACGGGGCCTGAAGAGCTGTGAGGAGCTGCTATCTCCTGCTACAGACTACACACATGGCCGAGCGAGCTGATGGGTGGGTGCCTGGATGTGGACTACGGGGCCTGAAGAGCTGTGAGGAGCTGCTATCTCCTGCTACAGACTACACACATGGCCGAGCGAGCTGATGGGTGGGTGCCTGGATGTGGACTACGGGGCCTGAAGAGCTGTGAGGAGCTGCTATCTCCTGCTACAGACTACACACATGGCCGAGCGAGCTGCCAGGAGCTTGGATGTGGACTACGGGGCCTGAAGAGCTGTGAGGAGCTGCTATCTCCTGCTACAGACTACACACATGGCCGAGCGAGCTGCCAGGAGCTTGGATGTGGACTACGGGGCCTGAAGAGCTGTGAGGAGCTGCTACCTCCTGCTACAGACTACACACATGGCCGAACGAGCTGATGGGTGCCTGGATGTGGACTACGGGGCCTGAAGAGCTGTGAGGAGCTGCTATCTCCTGCTACAGACTACACACATGGCCGAGCGAGCTGATGGGTGGGTGCCTGGATGTGGACTACGGGGCCTGAAGAGCTGTGAGGAACTGCTATTACCTGCTACAGACTACACACATGGCCGAGCGAGCTTATGGGTGCCTGGATGTGGACTACGGGGCCTGAAGAGCTGTGAGGAGCTGCTATCTCCTGCTACAGACTACACACATGGCCAAGCGAGCTGCCAGGAGCTTGGATGTGGACTACGGGGCCTGAAGAGCTGTGAGGAGCTGATACCTCCTGCTACAGACTACACACATGGCCGAACGAGCTGATGGGTGCCTGGATGTGGACTACGGGGCCTGAAGAGCTGTGAGGAGCTGCTATCTCCTACTACAGACTACACACATGGCCGAGCGAGCTGATGGGTGGGTGCCTGGATGTGGACTACGGGGCCTGAAGAGCTGTGAGGAACTGCTATCTCCTGCTACAGACTACACACATGGCCGAGCGAGCTGATGGGTGCCTGGATGTGGACTACGGGGCCTGAAGAGCTGTGAGGAGCTGCTATCTCCTGCTACAGACTACACACATGGCCGAGCGAGCTGATGGGTGGGTGCTTGGATGTGGACTACGGGGCCTGAAGAGCTGTGAGGAGCTGCTATCTCCTGCTACAGACTACACACATGGCCGAGCGAGCTGATGGGTGGGTGCTTGGATGTGGACTACGGGGCCTGAAGAGCTGTGAGGAGCTGCTATCTCCTGCTACAGACTACACACATGGCCGAGCGAGCTGATGGGTGGGTGCCTGGATGTGGACTACGGGGCCTGAAGAGCTGTGAGGAGCTGCTATCTCCTGCTACAGACTACACACATGGCCGAGCGAGCTGATGGGTGGGTGCCTGGATGTGGACTACGGGGCCTGAAGAGCTGTGAGGAGCTGCTATCTCCTGCTACAGACAACACACATGGCCGAGCGAGCTGATGGGTGGGTGCCTGGATGTGGACTACGGGGCCTGAAGAGCTGTGAGGAGCTGCTATCTCCTGCTACAGACTACACACATGGCCAGGCGAGCTGATGGGTGGGTGCCTGGATGTGGACTACGGGGCCTGAAGAGCTGTGAGGAGCTGCTATCTCCTGCTACAGACTACACACATGGCCGAGCGAGCTGATGGGTGCTTGGATGTGGACTACGGGGCCTGAAGAGCTGTGAGGAGCTGCTATCTCCTGCTACAGACTACACACATGGCCGAGCGAGCTGATGGGTGGGTGCTTGGATGTGGACTACGGGGCCTGAAGAGCTGTGAGGAGCTGCTATCTCCTGCTACAGACTACACACATGGCCGAGCGAGCTGATGGGTGGGTGCCTGGATGTGGACTACGGGGCCTGAAGAGCTGTGAGGAGCTGCTATTTCCTGCTACAGACTACACACATGGCCGAGCGAGCTGATGGGTGCCTGGATGTGGACTACGGGGCCTGAAGAGCTGTGAGGAGCTGCTATCTCCTGCTACAGACTACACACATGGCCGAGCGAGCTGCCAGGAGCTTGGATGTGGACTACAGGGCCTGAAGAGCTGTGAGGAGCTGCTATCTCCTGCTACAGACTACACACATGGCCGAGCGAGCTGCCAGGAGCTTGGATGTGGACTACGGGGCCTGAAGAGCTGTGAGGAGCTACTATCTCCTGCTACAGACTACACACATGGCCGAGCGAGCTGCCAGGAGCTTGGATGTGGACTACGGGGCCTGAAGAGCTGTGAGGAGCTGCTATCTCCTGCTACAGACTACACACATGGCCGAGCGAGCTGATGGGTGGGTGCTTGGATGTGGACTACGGGGCCTGAAGAGCTGTGAGGAGCTGCTATCTCCTGCTACAGACTACACACATGGCCGAGCGAGCTGATGGGTGGGTGCTTGGATGTGGACTACGGGGCCTGAAGAGCTGTGAGGAGCTGCTATCTCCTGCTACAGACTACAAACATGGCCGAGCGAGCTGATGGGTGGGTGCTTGGATGTGGACTACGGGGCCTGAAGAGCTGTAAGGAGCTGCTATCTCCTGCTACAGACTACACACATGGCCGAGCGAGCTGATGGGTGGGTGCCTGGATGTGGACTACGGAGCCTGAAGAGCTGTGAGGAGCTGCTATCTCCTGCTACAGACTACACACATGGCCGAGCGAGCTGATGGGTGGGTGCCTGGATGTGGACTACGGAGCCTGAAGAGCTGTGAGGAGCTGCTATCTCCTGCTACAGACTACACACATGGCCGAGCGAGCTAATGGGTGGGTGCCTGGATGTGGACTACGGGGCCTGAAGAGCTGTGAGGAGCTGCTATCTCCTGCTACAGACTACACACATGGCCGTGCGAGCTGATGGGTGCCTGGATGTGGACTACGGGACCTGAAGAGCTGTGAGGAGCTGCTATCTCCTGCTACAAACTACACACATGGCCGAGCGAGCTGCCAGGAGCTTGGATGTGGACTACGGGGCCTGAAGAGCTGTGAGGAGCTGCTACCTCCTGCTACAGACTACACACATGGCCGAGCGAGCTGCCAGGAGCTTGGATGTGGACTACGGGGCCTGAAGAGCTGTGAGGAGCTGCTATCTCCTGCTACAGACTACACACATGGCCGAGCGAGCTGCCAGGAGCTTGGATGTGGACTACGGGGCCTGAAGAGCTGTGAGGAGCTGCTATCTCCTGCTACAGACTACACACATGGCCGAGCGAGCTGATGGGTGGGTGCTTGGATGTGGACTACGGGGCCTGAAGAGCTGTGAGGAGCTGCTATCTCCTGCTACAGACTACACACATGGCCGAGCGAGCTGATGGGTGGGTGCTTGGATGTGGACTACGGGGCCTGAAGAGCTGTGAGGAGCTGCTATCTCCTGCTACAGACTACACACATGGCCGAGCGAGCTGATGGGTGGGTGCCTGGATGTGGACTACGGGGCCTGAAGAGCTGTGAGGAGCTGCTATCTCCTGCTACAGACTACACACAAGGCCGAGCGAGCTGATGGGTGGGTGCCTGGATGCGGACTACGGGGCCTGAAGAGCTGTGAGGAGCTGCTATCTCCTGCTACAAACTACACACATGGCCGAGCGAGCTGCCAGGAGCTTGGATTTGGACTACGGGGCCTGAAGAGCTGTGAGGAGCTGCTACCTCCTGCTACAGACTACACACATGGCCGAACGAGCTGATGGGTGCCTGGATGTGGACTACGGGGCCTGAAGAGCTGTGAGGAGCTGCTATCTCCTGCTACAGACTACACACATGGCCGAGCGAGCTGATGGGTGGGTGCCTGGATGTGGACTACGGGGCCTGAAGAGCTGTGAGGAGCTGCTATCTCCTGCTACAGACTACACACATGGCCGAGCGAGCTGATGGGTGCCTGGATGTGGACTACGGGGCCTGAAGAGCTGTGAGGAGCTGCTATCTCCTGCTACAGACTACACACATGGCCGAGCGAGCTGATGGGTGGGTGCTTGGATGTGGACTACGGGGCCTGAAGAGCTGTGAGGAGCTGCTACCTCCTGCTACAGACTACACACATGGCCGAACGAGCTGATGGGTGCCTGGATGTGGACTACGGGGCCTGAAGAGCTGTGAGGAGCTGCTATCTCCTGCTACAGACTACACACATGGCCGAGCGAGCTAATGGGTGGGTGCCTGGATGTGGAATACGGGGCCTGAAGAGCTGTGAGGAGCTGCTATCTCCTGCTACAGACTACACACATGGCCGAGCGAGCTGATGGGTGGGTGCCTGGATGTGGACTACGGGGCCTGAAGAGCTGTGAGGAGCTGTTATCTCCTGCTACAGACTACACACATGGCCGAGCGAGCTGATGGGTGCCTGGATGTGGACTACGGGGCCTGAAGAGCTGTGAGGAGCTGCTATCTCCTGCTACAAACTACACATATGGCCGAGCGAGCTGATAGGTGGGTGCCTTGATGTGGACTACGGGGCCTGAAGAGCTGTGAGGAGCTGCTATCTCCTGCTACAGACTACACACATGGCCGAGCGAGCTGATGGGTGGGTGCCTTGATGTGGACTACGGGGCCTGAAGAGCTGTGAGGAGCTGCTATCTCCTGCTACAGACTACACACATGGCCGAGCGAGCTGCCAGGAGCTTGGATGTGGACTACGGGGCCTGAAGAGCTGTGAGGAGCTGCTATCTCCTGCTACAGACTACACACATGTTCGAGTGAGCTGATGGGTGCCTGGATGTGGACTACGGGGCCTGAAGAGCTGTGAGGAGCTGCTATCTCCTGCTACAGACTACACACATGGCCGAGCGAGCTGCCAGGAGCTTGGATGTGGACTACGGGGCCTGAAGAGCTGTGAGGAGCTGCTATCTCCTGCTACAGACTACACACATGGTCGAGCGAGCTGATGGGTGGGTGCCTTGATGTGGACTACGGGGCCTGAAGAGCTGTGAGGAGCTGCTATCTCCTGCTACAGACTACACACATGGCCGAGCGAGCTGATGGGTGCCTGGATGTGGACTACGGGGCCTGAAGAGCTGTGAGGAGCTGCTATCTCCTGCTACAGACTACACACATGGCCGAGCGAGCTGCCAGGAGCTTGGATGTGGACTACGGGGCCTGAAGAGCTGTGAGGAGCTGCTATCTCCTGCTACAGACTACACACTTGGCCGAGCGAGCTGATGGGTGGGTGCCTTGATGTGGACTACGGGGCCTGAAGAGCTGTGAGGAGCTGCTATCTCCTGCTACAGACTACACACATGGCCGAGCGAGCTGATGGGTGCCTGGATGTGGACTACGGGGCCTGAAGAGCTGTGAGGAGCTGCTATCTCCTGCTACAGACTACACACATGGCCGAGCGAGCTGATGGGTGGGTGCCTGGATGTGGACTACGGGGCCTGAAGAGCTGTGAGGAGCTGCTATCTTCTGCTACAGACTACACACATGGCCGAGCGAGCTGCCAGGAGCTTGGATGTGGCCTACGGAACCCAACGAGGTGCGATGGGCCGCGACCACCCGGTCGTCAGTTTTTGTCCCGTACGGCGCTAGTCCTGCCAGAGCCTCAAACTACCAAGTAAGGCCGGTGCCATCGTAATTTTTACTAATTTTTACGTATTTATCAAAACTGTGAACTTTTGCGAGTTTGTCCGCAGGGGACCTTTAGTTTGCCACAGACTAGTTAACGTAAAAGTAAAAATCATTTCACTTTTGATTCAGTGACCAGACACTTCACTGTGAAGACTTGCTTATTATTTGCTTAATCGCTCGCAGGGAAAAATCTGTTTGTATTTTGAGCGAGAATTCCTGCAACCTGCTGGCGATACTGACTTTCTGTTTACGTAAAACAGCTCTTCGCTCGCGCGAGCATTTTACACTAGTCAAGACACTGATAGTGTAAGTGTAACTCGGTGGACACCACGCAGCTGTGGACGTGACCTTGCGACGTGTTACGTCAAGATAATCATCGTTAATATTTGCAGAATTGATTTTCATAGACTTTTGGTCATGTCCGACCGCTAGTACATTTCGCTCGGATTGTTTATCTGTTGAAAGAGACTTTCGCCAAGAGACTTGCGGAAACGTCACTCCTGTGCATAATTGACATTTACTCAAGTTTCTTCAACTGCGAGGGAACATTGCCATTTTCTGTTAGTGTCCTGAAAAACTCTGTCAGAACACAGAAGGCCCGGACATGTTTTGCTTTTGCTCCGCAACATCCAACTTGAGTTATTTTGCGACGAATTCGCGAGACGCAATATTTTTTTCATTAAGAATATATGGTACTACCCACAGCCAAAATAAAGGGAACTTTTGTACAGAGACTTTAGACAAATATTTTAGTTAACTCATTTGGATTTATTTTTACTGCGCGCATTTAATTTAGGAATTTATTTTTACAACAGCTGCGCTTTGTCAAATATGAGGTGTTGTTAAAAGTCGTGATGGGGAAACAGAACGAGGCCGTGGTACTCATTTATGAAAACCTTAAGTAATGTCGTTCCCTGTTACCTTTACCTTTCAACCGTAACCCGAGTAGTGTTTGCAGAATATTTGTCAAATATTTCACATTTCTGCTACTTTGAATTTTTTATATGTTTTTATACTCACAGCAGGAGTTACACTATACCACTTACGATACTGCGTAATGACTTTTCAGAAATATTGAGTGGTTTTTCAACGACGTGTTTTAACACCTGGAACGTTGCAAGCTTTTTAGGCTATATTCCAAAACAATCTTTAAATACACATTTGGGGAAAGTAAAAGTTGAAATGAATCGAAATAAAGTAAAAACGTTGTGCACAAAAAGAAATATTATTGAAACATTTTCGGGTTCGATTATCAAAAATATAAAAATTAAGACACGTAAAGAAAATGATCCGCATATACTATTGTAACCGTGAAAAATTTAATAGCCGCAGATTGAAAATAATTTTTTTATCCAAAATATTTATGCATGTAGGTAGGTAACTAAGTAGGAGCACAATAATATTGAAACATATAAAAGCACACACTGAATAACATAATTTAACTTCTCAAACATTAAAATTTTGTACTCATATGCCACAAAATTGGGGAGCAAAAGCATTCATATTAACAAATTAGACAAAAAATATTAAGGAAGCATAATATATTATCTTGCTTTTAATATTTCGTGTTTTTGGACAATATTTTAAAAAAATATTATAATATCATTATATTTAATTTTTTATAAAAGGATTTTTCTACTAAAAATTATTACGTAATGGTTTTTATGATCTTAAAGGCAATTTTTTATGTCAATCGTAACATGTTCTCGAGGAATGAAATCGTACGGTATACAGTTTTGAATTAAACGTTGTATGCAGCCTTCGTCTTAAAACACTTTTATTTTCAGTATAACATTCATAAATAAATAACAATTTGGTTTTTCAAAAACACTGGAAAACTCTATTTATAATGCTTCGAAAATACCTAGTAATTTTTATTTATGAATGATATCCTAAAAACAGAGTTGTAAGACCTGGGCTGAATACGAATTTCATGCCTTCAGTCCGTGCTAGGACTGACATAAATTTGCCTTTAAGTTCATAAAGACTATTAAATACGTGCTTGTTTAGTAGGTAGCAACTTTTATAATCAAACAAGGAAAGGTATAATATGAATTTATTTAAAAAAAATTATGTAAAACACACTAAATACCATAGCAAAATAATTGCTACTTTCGCCTTAACGTGACTAGTGTTAAAGCGCACGGTTGCACGAAGAGCGGTGGAGAATGTGAGAAGCCCAAGCAAATAAACAAAATGAGTCGCAAAGACGCAGGTCCACGTCTAGTAGCGCCTGCGCGGGGACGTTGCGCGAGCGGTTACTCCTTACACGCGAGCCGAGCTCGCATGAATTATTCACGAGCCCGCGGTCGCTCAGCACTCGAGCCAACTCGGGAGGGCGCCGCGCCGCGCTCCGAGACTGGATCGCTTCGCTTCAATGCGCTTCGAGCGCGCCCCCGGGAACACATTTACTAGAAAACCACGCCCTACCTTCGCTCACCGCTGTTTTTATCCTGGCCAGCGAGCAGCAAGGAAGATGTGAGAGCGACACTGCCACGCGCGTCAAGCGCCCGGTCACCTCTAAGAACCTGGCAGAGAGAGATAGAGAGCGCGCCTACACGGGCACACGCACGTGGTGCCCACAGCTTCAGCAAGGGAAAAAAAAACACGCGTTTTTAAAACTGCTCATCATATTCGCGTGATGTCAATTAACGAAAAGCATTTAAGAATACGCCAAGGACGGATGAGCTGTTTCGTTTCCATATTTTGATTTTCAAACTAAAGCACTCAAGGGACTTGCAATATACCTTTATCTTAATTTCTACGCCATATATAGTTATGGTTATCGCTAAATTCTCATAGTAGCCCTATACACGACGCGAAGACAGCGCGTGGTTCAGAGAGGAGATACCGCGCCAGTTCAAAGAGGAAACACCGCTCCAGTTTAGAGAGGAGATACCGCGCCAGATCAAAGAGGAAACACCGCTCCAGTTCAGGGAGGAGATACCGCGCCAGTTCAAAGAGGAAACACCGTTCCAGTTCAGAGCGGAGATACCGCACCAGTTCGAAGAGGAAACACAGCTCCAGTTCAGAGAGGAGATACCGCGCCAGATCAAAGAGGAAACACCGCTCCAGTTCAGAGAGGAGATACCGCGCCAGTTCAAAGAGGAAACACCGTTCCAGTTCAGAGCGGAGATACCGCGCCAGTTCGAAGAGGAAACACCGCTCCAGTTCAGAGAGGAGATACCGCGCCAGATCAAAGAGGAAACACCGCTCCAGTTCAGAGAGGAGATACCACGTCAGATCAAAGAGGAAACACCGATCCAGTTCAGAGAGGAGATACCGCGCCAGATCAAAGAGGAAACACAGCTCCAGTTCAGAGAGGAGATACCGCGCCAGTTCAAAGAGGAAACACCGCTCCAGTTCAGAGAGGAGATACCGCGCCAGATCAAAGAGGAAACACAGCTACAGTTCAGAGAGGAGATACCGCGCCAGATCAAAGAGGAAAAACCGCTCCAGTTCAGAGGGGAAACACCGCTCCAGTTCAGAGAGGAGATACCACTCCAGTTCAGAGAGGAGATACCACTTCAGCTAGAGAGGAGATACTGCGCTAGAAGCACCAGCGCTAGAAGCACCAGCGACCGTCGCACTTACTATTCCGCCTCACTAACAAAAATATACACCTGACCTGGCAGGCCTCTTAAACGGTGATTCTAGAATTATACCGGTAGAATATGAAGCATCCTTTGGGCGATTTCGCAGGGTCCAAGTATAAATGTTTTGAAATAAATAAGTTCAAAAATAGCCATTTCCACCATTCGATTTAATACAATTTTTTTTTGACATACACCATTGCAGTTGTACACTGTTTGATTGGGAAAAATTCAAGAATGCAAAATAAAAAATAAAAATGATAAAAATCCACAGAGAACAAGCGAAAATAAGCTGATGACAAACATATGTAGCCAACGATGAAACTGGAAGGAATTAAGTCATGAAAAATTAACAGCACATGCGAACACATTAGACTAACAACGACAAGATAGTTTCAACAAGAACAGTAAATGCAGACCGACAACAAACTTGAACAACGCAATCAACATACGAACACAACTATAAAAATAACAGGTATTATGGACAACACATCGACGAACACAGTAGGTTTCCTATGACATACAGTGCAAAACTACATTGGCGTATGTCCAGAAAATTGAATTAAATCAATACTATCCCTTACAAATCATTTAAACATTTCCACCATGTTGAAGGGTATCTAAGGAATATTTTTTTTTCAAATTTTTGGAAAGAAAGCATTCCGCGTAGTTTTGGATTTTTTTTTTCCGTGCGAAAAACGGACTGTAATTGCGTTTAGTCGTTTTTATGAATAAAGCCGTACTTCGAACACTGTACAGAACGATTTCGCGCCAGGAATGGAAATCACAGACGACAGACGTGAACCGAGAGGGCCAGTCGAGGTTTGTATCGCCTGTCTCGTGCTTCCTCCGAGCGACTTGCAGGGCTCAGGAGTGGAAGTGCACTCAGTGGTCTGGAGAATTTCACGGTGAGCTAATCCTGTTTCTTTTAAAGTCGTAGATAATAAAAAATAAAAAATAAATGTTCATATTGACGAAATATCACACAGCATTTTAACTGGACTGTCTACAAGAATTTGCTTCAAGGTGACACCGGAACACTTGAAAAGATATCAGGACTTTGCACATTCCTGCATTTCTAGAATAATGTAGCTGGCATCAGTGGCGTAGTGGCGTAGTGGTGTGTGTGTGTGTATATATATATATATTAAATTTCAATTTTTCTCATGGATTCAAGAACAATCTGAAACATCATTCTATTTTGGATTATTTAGTTCGTATGACCCAACTCCCCGAGGAGGGGAACAGGACGTTTATACCTACCTATTCACTAACATAATATAACTTCATAATATTATTTTGATAATTTTATAAATTTTTATATTTTAGAAACATACAGTAGGTGAACAAAACTTTATTTATGTATTAAAATAAAAAAAACAATATTACGATTTATTGACGATTTTATGTTCACGAAGAAACCTTAGTAAACTTAGAAGTTAAGGGTTGCTCGGTGTATAAAGAAGACTCGCAAACAACTCCTGCGAGAATATAATAATTTCACAAGCATGGTTCTTATTTGACATATTTACTGAGTAGTAAACTAACGAAAAAAATTATAGTTGGTCAAAGTAAGGAAAAAATGAACTTTATTTTTAAGCTTACAATTATTGGAATAAATCTATTTAATAATTCTTTCCTCGTCAAACTTTTAATGTTCTGCTCTAAAAGGAAGTAAAATTTTCAGTCAATAAATTTCATATAGTGCATTATATGAAATTCGCGACTTTAAAAACTTTGCTTTGTTTTCTCTAGACGAGTTACAGGAGGAATAAACCAATTATTTTTATTAAATAAAAATCAAAGAATTTTTTCGTACTAAGTCACACATTTGTTTTCTCAGACATAGCCTCCATACAAAAGACCAGAATTAATTTTTTTACGTGAGTTTTATGGTACTAAGACACGAAATAAGTTTAAGGAAGCACTTCATAGACATAACACTTAATAATATATAAAAACAAAAATAAATTTAACACTGTCCCTGTGTTTACTGAATAATGCATCTGTCTCTGTACGTGCACATACTTGTATTTGTTTGTTCTGTTACTTGTCTGACTGTCTCTGGGCATGTTTCTATCTGAAGGTGTCTTAGTCTAAGTGTGTCTATCTCCACAAGTCTTTGCACGCACTTACATCAGTGTTTGTTTGCTTGTCTCAGTTGAGTGTCTGTTCATCTCCAGATGCCCTTGTTACGTTACTTTTCTGGCTCAATCTAGTCAAGTGTCTTTGAATAATTATGTACGTCTCTATACACAAGGTGTCTCAGAACTCCACGTCAAGCCGAGAACAGTGAAAATGCCAATTAATAACGTTTCTGAATAAAAGAAAACAAAAATGAAAAAAAGGTATATTATTTTTGAGTTATTGGCATTTTATTAAAAGATTTAAAAATCCCCACCCGGCACTAAATTATTAGATACCGTGATTCAAAGTTTTGTTGCAAAATTATAAATAAACCTAATATTGATAATAATTCAAAATAAAATCAAACAATATATATATATATGGGTAAAAAAATTCTTTGAACGACCCATATTTATCTCTATAACTATTCAATATATATATATATTTTTTAAAGATGTAGTCAGCGTTATAGCATTTTTAAATCTTGCTTGGATATAACATCTTTTAAATTAATTGCTAAGTTAGCATAGTAGTTTTTTTACTATACGAAAATTCAAAGATAATAGCATGTTCGATTTCATTTTCAATTGTTATTAATAATAATGGGGTTATTCAGAATTGCGTAAAAAAATTGTAATCTCAGTATATAATAATTTGGTAAAAAGGAGAGGATAAATGCCTGTAACTCTCAAAAAACTTTGTAACTTTTTCATTAATTTAAGTATTTGTTATGAGTGAAATCTTAGCTCTAGGTACACGGGATTTGGTAGCAGTAATTTCGTGAATAGAAAGGAAGCCACACGGAACGGAAGCGTGAAACCATGGTGCCGCTATTTATGGCGGGATGGCTCGAACCGAAGTTCACAAAGACAAACGGAAACTCGGAAACTTTAAGGTATTGTTACGAACGTGAGGAAGGCCGCGACGCTCGTGCAGGTGCAGAGCTGGGGGTTTAGTATATATTTTTTTCAAGTATTTTTTTTCTTTCATCGGAGGAGCTTTATTATATAGTTTCAAATTTCCGTCTGTAAACGGAATTCTAGCGGCGGGTGAAAAAAAAAACTACGTGTGATTCGCGTCAAGAAGTGTAGTTTAGAACACGTATGCTCGTATACTTATCGAGGTGGGTATTATTTTGAATCCCGCGTCCGAGCGAACGGGAACACGCAGGGTTGGGTCTCGGCCGGGCGTGGAGTCGTGCGGGGCCCCGAGGGAAGATAAGCGGTTAAGGCGGGCGACTTACGGGGCTATAGTTGATGGGAGCTCGACTCACCGCCAGGGCGGGGAAGCCGGACGGCTGCGGGCTGGCGGCCTGCACGTAGCCGGCGACGCTGTCGCCCGCCCCGGAGCCGTACATGTCGATGGGCCCGGGCGAGTTGGCGGGCGGGAAGGCGCCGCGCGTGCTCGCGCCGTGCGGCGAGGCGGGCGGGCCGAAGCCCTGCGCCGCGGCCGCCGCGGCCGCCTGGTAGTTGTTCATCACTGCAACCCAGGCCACCGCCGTCTCAGCCGCTTCGCTTCCAGGCGCTCGCGCTCACCAGCTCGCACGAGGGCTTTGAATATATATACTGTACAGAAGTCGCCAGCCCAGGTTAAAATTTCTAATACGGTTTTGAGGTAGTTGGTTAATTCACCGCCGCAATCGCCACCATCTTTAGGGCATCGACTTGTGGTGGTCCCTAGCGGACAAGTGCCGAACTCTTCAAACACCCCTTCCCCCTCCTGTTGAACGACGTTGAGCTGCAGTGAATGATGGATGAAGGGTGCAGGGAATGACAGCGGGCGACAGCGCTGCGCTCTAACGTGTAAATAACAACTAAGACGATACAGGGCGTTACGGCAGCGCACTGCAGCGGTGAAGTTCCCAAGCTGCTCATCATACGCTTCTGAAAAACGTAGAGTAAATCCTATCCACTCGCGACTTCTATACAGTATATATATTCAAAGCACGAGGGGGAGTAGTTCAGGTTACGTGGTGAGGAGGAGACGGCAGGGGGAGAGGTAGAGATGACGCAGCATACTTGCACACTTGCATGCTTGTACACTTGCACAACACACACACACACACACACAGGTTTACGACCTCAGCCAAACAGAAATATGTTTTCACCTCTGTCGCGAGTGGACTCCGCGCAACACACACTCTTTATTTACAAACCCTATGGCATGACCTAAACTAGTTTTAAATTAATCTTTTATGTGTAGCCATGCATTGCTTTATACTTCGTATATCATTTTAAAAAAAAAAATTGGATTTACCGAAACCCTGAAAAACTCTTTGTTTTGTAGGATTGTGTGAAGACCAATTTTTTTTTATTGCTATGTGAACGATAAACAAAAATTAAAAGAAAATTACACGACAAATCATTAATCCAAAACACGGTTTCATGTTCTTGATTCATGATAGGGTTGACTTAAAAGTTGGCATTAAAGTTAATAAAAAAACATTAAATAAATACTTATTAATTTAATAAATATCTAATAGGTAAACAATTAACAATAGCTACATTATAAATTTATTAAAAATAATGAGCAAAAACACGAAATTATAAAAAAAAATAATAATATATGATACTACCTCTTAAGGCTGATGTCACACTATGCGTTTCTGCCGCTGCGCTGCAGCTAAAACTTCCGCAGCGTTAGATGCGTGAATATTATTTCGACCATACGCATGCAGGTCTCTCATAATGCATTAAATAAATTTATCAATATCGATCATGTAAACAATAATCGATATAGAAGAAATCACAGAGTATAAACTGGCTACCGCTCCCGTTCATTCGCATAGTGTGACGTCGGCCTTTGGGCAAATCATTAAGGCCCGCCTTGTAAAACGTTTGGGTTTTCGCTTATGTCAGGCTTTTATGGAGACGTACAGTACTTCAAAAATGATATTAAAGAATAAATTTTGTATGCGTAAACACAGTTGTGCACACCCCGAAGATTAATTACTAGTGAGCGACTCTCCACGCAGTTAAGGAAGCAAAATTTTTATTTTGGATATTTGCCTCACTTAAAACATCGTGGCACTCACCAATAGTTAATTTTCTGAGAGTTCACGTACAAAATTATTTTGTTCAATCTCATTTTCGAAATATTTGTTACTTGGAAATATGTAATAAAAGAAGAAAAAAAATGGGTTAAAAAAATTAAACATGTATCCAAGATATTGCTCCATTTTTTTTTAGAAATGTGCTTCAAACATGGTTTATGGTAAAAAAAAATTATACAACCTCAAAAATTAATAGCTTCCATTACATGTCTAGGAAAATTACCAAATATTCCATTCGTTTATTTTAAGGCTATTTATAAAATTTCATTTTATACCTCCCTTACATTTTTTGTTCTGTCCAAAATATACATATAGTATAATATCATGGGCGTAAAAAATTCGCGCAAGTGATGACAATTACAAAGAATTGCGCTACACTTTACACGCATGATATTACACTAAGTGAACACCTGTTGAAGATATTTGTGGCAAAACAACAAACGCAACGGAAGCATAGAGTTAAAATTTTATAAACAGCCCTAAAAAAATAATGACGAAGAAAACGAGAAAATCGCCATGGCGTGTGATGGCCCGTGAGACAGAAATTTAAGTATTGTTTCAACTTTATTTAAGAGCATGAAATACATATTCTGATCATTGACACTTGTAAGGAAAAAAAAATTTCAGTTTTGAAAATAGTTATTAATGTAGGCCCCATAATCTACGAAGAATACAGATACCTGGCTTTTCCGGTTTACGGACCTAAAATCCTGTGACATTTACGTGACAAAGTACAGGACTAAAAGAAAATAGTAAAGCTATTAAGATAAATACTGATAAATAATTGTTACAATTTGAGTTTACGTCATGCCTTAAAATTTAATTATTTTTTGGTGGTCGCACGAACACGATTGTTAAAAAAAAAAAAAAATGCTAATCAATGAATTCCATCCAACCCAAGTGTTTCGATAAAAAAAAATCGCAAATGAATAATACAACAATCTTAGTAAATAGCCTATTCATGCTCGGTGGCTCTGAGCCCCGCGACAAAGGCTGGGAAAGTTCGGAATTAGAAGCGAAAACACCTGCAGTTACGCTACGTAACCGCAGGGTCTCGGTACACTAGTTTCCAAAAACAAAAAAAAAATATACACACAAAGGAAAAGCAAAGACAAAAGACACTGCCGGTAGCAGCAGGACATAAGACGCATTGTTAACTAGAAGGATGTGCCGGCGTTTTTTTTTCTTCTTTCATTTCTTCACCCCACCCATCCATTTTCAGCTGCTCAACAATTGTACCGAAACAGACCCTCCTCCCTCCTCTACCGGTCTCCCCCCCCCCCCCCAGTCCCATGGCATAATCTGTCAAATCCAGGCTCCAGCGTTGTAACATTCTCTTATTCCGCGGAAATTCTCTCCGGGAAAGCGCTTCGGTAAACAGTCCACGTTCTCTGCCTGGTCTGCAGCACAACCGAGCCGTTAACGTGGAGAGAGAGAGAGCGAGAGAGTGAGAGAGAGAGAGATATATATATATATTTTTCCCGCTGCCATCAGTCTGATTAGTGTAAACAAGTTCGATAATTTTTTTTTTTCCCGTGATCTCCAAACAATTTATATTCGAAGAAGAACGACGTTTCGATGCATCGTCGAGAAAACTAAGTACCAAGAACCAAAGCATTTTCACGTTTTTTTAAACCACTCATCGTATATATAAAAAAAATAATTAATGTTCTAAGAGCAGTATAGCTACGTTCAAAATCAGAATTAATAATTTAAATAAGTGAAACGATTGTAAGATAAACTCTGTTCATAAAATACTGCTGAATGTAAAAGAGTGAAATTAAATTGTGAGCGTGTGTTGTGGGGATTTACGGCTACATCACTATGGATGAATGGATAATTTAACTTCTTTATTAATGAAAATTGTAATATCCGCAGATTCTTGAAACCGTTTGAATTTGCAACAAAAGTTTACCAATTTGTGGTACTTTCACTATTAACGTTTATAAAGGTGCCCAGAAAACTTACAAACAGAATTCCCAAACTTTTCCCTGACCAAAAATTTAATATTGCCATTGAAAATAACCAATATAATTTTTCCAGCTTGTTGATAATAATGACTAAATCATAAAATACATATTGTTTACACAGTAATAAAAATCTTGGAAACTATACACAAAGTGATCATCTTAGATAACATTCTTATTGAACCCCTAACATGTCCAAAAAATACAAATCTGCTCAGAAATACTTGGCACACCAAATTGTAGCGTAGAAATACTGAACCCAAATATAATACACAAGTCACAGTTAGTGAAGTAGCTATGCGGGATTACTCTTTGCTTTACAGTTTCATTTGAATTTCCTTATTTAAAAATATATTAATTGAAACAAAAAAAAAATTTCTGTCCACAGATTAATCACGCTTTCATTAAGTCCACAATTTTTCTCTTCCCACTAGAGCTCGGCTCGACAGTGACTCTCTACCGCTAGTTTATTAAAGCGCGCCTCTGTCCCCACACACTGCCTCGCACTACTCACTCGTCCGTCGCACACACAGCACCTGGGTGCTTCGGTCCCCGATGCACCAATATTAATGCAAGAATTCCGCCTCTCGTCGTCCGCTATCACTCACCAACAAGTGATCACATTACCTATTCACCCCACAACTCTCGTCTCTCAGAGGATTCATCAGTCTCGCACTCTCGCTGGTGTAGCAACAAACCTGTGACCCACCCGCAACTCACCACAGGCCGGTCTCCGTCTTAAATACCTGCCAAGTCCTGCCCTGCAAAGGTTCCGTAGATCTCCGAAGCGTGGCGTAATCAGAATCCCTACTTAACACTCGAAGATGCGAGAACATTGGCGTCCTAGTTACGCCACTTCACGCAGACGGGGCTCTGGGAACGTGCCGAACACTTGAGTGACAGGGTGAGAGGCGCTGCTCCTAAGCGGATTAACGCAGACGGAAGGACACTACCTGTCCGGGAGGTGAGGCATCCCCTGAAACCCCCGGGACGTCTGTCCTGCCTCGTTGCCTCGCCTTTAGTATCCTCGTAACTCTATATTTCCTTGATTTTTTTTTACAGCAATATAAATTCTGTGACAATTTCATGGTTTCCCTGTCTTCCCTGATTCTGGTCAGTCTGTTTACGTGATATTAGGTCCCGTCATTTTGGATTTTCCATCTTTTGCTATAATTAAATCTTTAAACTATTTATTCGAATGTTTTGACATGTCAAGGCATAAATATCATCTCTCAGACCCTCTATCCCTTGTTGCAACCACGTATTTACTAACAGGCTCTAGTCTGTAAGCGCCGCGAGGAAACAACTTATTACTTCACACAGAAGACTACACTGTCATGATAATCACACCAGTCTTATAGTTTTGACTTCACGCAAGTAGCCAGAGCTAAGTCCTATGCCACATCGACTCAAAAAATGTAGAATGGAAGCTTTGTTGCAAGTGGTTTTTCAAAACATTTGAAATTATAATATGGCGAGGCCTCCCCCTTAAGAGTACAAGGTAAGTATTAGAGCATTACTCACGATTTAAGAGTGTAGTATCAGGATTAAGATCGCTGGGACTTCATCTGGGTCAAGACCCTTAGTAGTCGTCGTTCTTTGAAACGCGACACATGAAAACACGTATCTCCGTTGCACAAGCGAAGAAAACAGACGCGCCCTGTGTAAACCCCAACCCATTGCTCCCTACACGAGTAAATATTTGATCAACAGGGCATCGAGCCAGAGATATCGCGTTGAGGAGGGTGGAAAAGGGGGGTGGGTGGGAGGCCACTCAAATCGACACATACACTTGCTTATTCACTTAGTTCGCGAATCGTCCAAAGATCGATTTGTGTGTACGTGTGTGTACATGCGGACACAAAGCATGAGCGCATCTGGGATCGCGTTTATGGAAGTCTCGCACCAACGTTCGCCAGTCGCAGTAAATTTACGCGGTTTTATTTATAACTGTGGTCCGTTGATCGCACGACGGAAGCTGCGCCTGGCTGGCACCAGCGATAACCAGAAATTTTGAAAAAAATAAATAAAAAATTTCGGTAACATTTTACGCTTCGTTCTTCATTTGCAGCGAACGAAACGCCGCGCCAGCACGTACGCACCTGGCTTTAAAGCGCTTGAAGTGTTCAATCAAGCCGACTTTTATCATCGCGGGCACGGGATACACTTCCCCCACCACCCCGGGGGCTAGACCACTCTCGCTGTAATTAAACTCGCTCGGCATCACAGGGGGATGCAATCTCAATCCACCCCGTAACGAGCTCCTGTAATTTACAGCGTGGGCCGACCGAACTTTCCTTTCTGCGGTGCTTTCATTTATGTGAATTAAATTCCCCCTGCCCCCTCTCTTTGCGGTACATGGACACCACCTACATAATTGTGTTTCACGTGTCTGTAGAAAATCTGCGCTGAAAAGTTGAAATACAACAGAGAATACAAAGAATTGGACTTTCAATTGAGCAAAGTAAAAAAAAAAAAAATTATAAAAACTCATTATAGAGGAAGATGAATTTTATTACTGAAACAATAAGATAGGATGCATGTAACGTGTATTTATTAACCGACTTCAAAAAAGGATGAGGTTATATGTTCGTCTGTATGTTTTTTTTTATGTATGTTCACCGATTTCTCCGTCAATTGTGGATAGTTTTTCGAAATTATTTTTTTGTTTGAAAGGGTATACTCACGAGGTGGTCCCAATGTCACCAAGTCATAATCTGATGCGGGGATCACATGTAAATCGAGGAAAATCCTGAAATGTTATAGGAATGCACACTGTGTTTTTGTTGAACTCTTTTAAATCAAAGGAAATATATTTATGAATGAGGTGTTTAAGCTTAAGAGTCATCACTTAATGCTGCTGAGATGATGATGGCAGCCACAGCACTCCTTAAGGGGCCTCCCTAGTAGCTTCAGAAGTTAGCGGAACACTATGTTTTTTAAATAATGATGGGACTTTATTGATCGACACTACGAATCTGAAAATTTTTCACCCACGAGAAGATACTACACGAATTGTCTGTATACTTTTACATTTATGTTTTTTTTTCTATCAAAATATGAAATAAAAAATCACCAATATGTCCAACTTTGGGGCCATTTTATACTGCTTAGGAGAATGACAGAAAAAAAGTACAAGTCTAGAAAAAAAGATAATTTTTTTCTGAAGAAATTCATGTATTTAAAACATATAGTCATCGCTCTGAATTCCGAGATATATTTTCCGCAATTTCTGCAAATCCTGAAAGTTTTCCACCGTCTCGTGCTGCCGCTCGGCGAAGCCAGCTCGCAGGCCACACAGCTCAGGTAGCCGGGTGGAGGAACACGTGGCCGGAGGGAAGGCAGGCTACCTGTGTGTGCGTGCGTGCGTGAGAGGGAGACAACCCACAACCGCAAAGGTAAGATAATCCCCTGACCGAAAGAAATTCTCAGAATTGCTTTTAGTGTGCCTCGCCACAGTACCATGTGCTCGACTTACTCTGTGTGTATATTCGTGTATCTCTAAAACATCGCTTTTTTTTTTAACTACTAATATCCTAAAGTTTACAATACTAGATCATGTATTACGAAATAAAGTATTGAAACTGATCAATCAACACGTTGAAATTTGTCGTACAAACTATTTATTGGTGACTTTACAGTCTCGCTAGCTAATTCGACAAAATTTTTATTTAACTTTTAACATGAACATACACTTCAGTGTTTTCCTTCTATTTTTAATAAATATTCAAAAAACAATTATTATACTGCCCAATATTTTTTTAAATTATTTTAGTTTTCCAAAATGATTTTACACATCTTACAACGCTGAAGAAAAATTTATACTGGTATTAACCAAATGGTTAACTATTTACAAAAGTTTTCATACTTAAAAATGTAGGTTTATATAAAATGTATCTTAAACTAAAAGAAAAATCATATTTTGAAAACTAAATGTTATTTTTCTATGCTTTTTGGTTAGATAGATATCTGATGGTCTTCTCTGTTTTAAAAATGTTCATGGAATGATAAATAAAAAATAAAAACAAGGGAAGATCTATATTAAATAAGCTAGTCAGAAGTATATATATGTTCCTCCTGGCGCAGGAGTCACGAGGAGTATTGAAGATGAGGTCAGTGACCGATCGCTCACATATGTAATTATGGATGGTACGTTATTAATTACAAAATTCAAAAACCATTTGGAAGTTAAAAAGTATAAATAGTGGCAATGTTTAATGAAGATGACGTAAATTTTCAGATAAACTTATTTCTACAGCTCGATTAATTAATAAGGACAGGAAATAAATTTTTTACAGCAATTATACAAAATTATTAAAATTTTACAAACCACAATTAATTTATCCAAAAACCAAAATTAAGTAAATATTGCCCATACATTACAACATCCACGAAGAACCTTGCAAATTATTTTTTTTAGATGCATTATTTTGCATTCAAGTTCTTTTTGTTTAATACTTCACCTACTTATAATTGTTACATATTTGGCACATGGTCCGTCACGCCCAATTAAAGGCCCTGAATAAATATAACGCGTTTCTAATCAAATTTCACGCCTGTTACTTTACCTGCAACCCGGAGCAGTGTGACATAAATTATTGTACACTCGTGACGTTGGCAATCAACTTAAATATTTATGAGTTAAAACAAAACATAACTATAACGGATAATAAAAAAAAATGTAAAATTTTGAAAGCTTGTTATGTTTTTATATAGTACAAAAAGCAGTTAAACCATTAATCATTTGTTGTTGAAAAAAAAATCCGTAATCTTTCATGCTTTTTTCCTTGATTTTTATTTCCAGATATTTTCGTTCTAGAAAAAAAATTAAGGTAGCCTTATTCCAAATTTGTTATGATAGACGTTAGTTAACTAAGAATATAAATTCGCTTTACAACCACAGCTTGTACACAAGTCGTAAAAAAACATGGGTTCTACTTACAGGCCGTATTGAACTTAGTAGGTTTATGACAAATACAACAGCAATAAACATATGGCTGAGTCTGCTTCCATGTGCACTTTTTTTTTAAGTTATCACTTTTAAAGCGGGTAAAGTGTAGGCTACCTATCAAGTAGCTTAGCATTACCCAAAGTGAATGTCGTGCTCCAGAAAATGTTCGAACTATGTAATATTTGCATCACTGTTGCGTTACAGACCTGCAACTTTTTTCAGTGCGCGATGTCACTCTTATGTAAAAATATGTCGTGTTTAGCGCAAACGTGTTCGAATGAATCCACATCGAGCTGCCAAAGAATACCTATCGATGTCGGCAACATACATAAGTATACAAACCATCGTTTACAAGTGTATTCATACGTAAGTATATAACTGGCGGCGGGCCATGATGCAGTTGGTTCTTCGCGTACAGTCCACTGACGGGATAAGAAGCGTCAAAGATCTTATATGGCTATTCTGTAAACTTGTATGTAATTTCACTGCCTGCTTTAGACAAACAACATCCATTACTTTCAGCTTTGGCTTGAAAAGAATTACTCCGGCCGGGTTTCTTATAAGACTTATTTCAGCTCCTCGTGCGACCAGTGTGTATAATTTGTCCGCGGCCTTATCTTTGGGTGAAAGTTATTTGGAAGGGAAGTTGTGTTGGTAATGTTATTGTTCATCATGTATTACATAACAATTCGACTTGGATACGCACATGTGTTTTTAAAATATAGGTATGTTTAATAACTTGCAATACAAAGTACCTATGTGTTGAATTTCATGTATTGAATTTTTTTATTACATGATGTACGAACATAATAATTACAATATTTCATGAGAAATTTTTAACACTTTTTACAAAGCAATCTCTAATTTCTTCCACACCTCATGGTTAACCTTACTATTTTATTTCATGTTTCAGTTGATTTAAACTGTTTGGAATCATAATATGACGGACAATGAAGAATATTAGTTTCAGTAAATTTTATGTGAGGATTTACTTATTACATTAAATATACCTCAATTTTTACCTCAAAGGAAAAAGTTGCATATCATTAAATGATAAATATTTGTTTCCCTTTAATATAGTTTATGAACATAACTTATTGTGATAATACCTATTAGTTAAATTGTGTTTTTGCAATGCTCTCCTATTGCAGTAAAATTCTTGGGCAAATTGAATAGCATATAGTCGATCTTTAACATAAGCTTTTAGAATACATAAACGTAATAAATTATGTTCTCGTGATTTTAACAATTAAATATTTCTTCGCATGAAAAAATTAATTAACTAAAAAAATATTTCAGTAAATTTATACTCAAGGACTAAAAATGTTTATTTTAGTTTTAAAAAATATTGTATGTATGTATACTTTTCTGAAAAAAGTATATTCAAGAAAACAAATTTTCTTCTTTTTTGTTTTGATCTTGAACTTACTTGACAAGCAATATTGAACTTCAACTTTATACTTTCGGTATAGCACTTTTCGATTTATTCTTCTTCAAACGGGAATTAAAAGTAATGAATAAATAGTATTTTCCTCTATAATTATTGCAGCCGTATACTGAAAAGTTAAACTTTCCTTTATTTGCATGACGCGGAACTCCTAACTAGACAAAACGTTTGTTATTTATTTTGAACGTTTTATTTATGTTTCCTTTCGAACTTAAATGAAACTCTTAACATTTAATTTCATCAAAAGTTATACAATATAAGTATCAAGTTAAAATATTTTTTAAGTGAAGTTGTGACTATTTTGTTGTTGAAAATGACACTCTGAAGTTTGAATAAAAGTGAGAAATGATAAAAATATATTTGTAGTTAAAAACAGTTAATTCATTTCAAATTCAATCTTTTGTACATGCATATTGCCAAATAAATTCCACAATATATTAAATTCTATGCATTTGAATCTATTCGTATATTCTGCAGCATTAATTCCTATAAGCAAATACTTATTACGTACAATGTACTTTTAGTCCTGTCGTATATAGTTATACAAAATTTTTTATCAAAATTATTGTTTCGTCTATGCGGTTATGGTTGAAAAAGAAAAAAAAGTAATTTATATTATTTTTAAATTCGGTTGTTAGTAAGAACATGTATTTAGTGTAATATGACATACATTATTCTGTTTATTAAAACATTACTATCGATAACTCTATTTTAGATTTATCTGTATGTTATAAGGATTTCAACTTGATTTTTTTTCTTCGGCTTATGACAGCAGCAAATTTTGTTTTATCGCATATGTAATGTTTTTATGTTTTGCATATTATAATTAATGAGTTAGTATTTGTTAGCGGGTGAGGCTTTTTCACAAATGGACGCGTTCTTGGCGGCTAGCAGGTAGGACGCGTGTATTACGCAGGCTGGATAGGGAAGTACGACTGCGGGCGAGCTCCATGATAGAAGCAACGGGAGAAGTAGCACTCGGCTATTTGTATAGGTTGGGATAGCTGTGCGAATGGTAGAACAGACCACGGGTCTATGGTGAGGAAAAAGGTCCCAAGCTCGACATCCCGACGATGAGACCGTTTACGAACTGTCGATGGATCATCAGGAAAGTCAACAACTTGTTCAGAAACTTGAGTCCCTCTTTCAAAATTCAGTTTAATACCTGGAGATGACTATATTCGATGTTCTACCAAGCGAAGCAAACTCTTAATTCATTACTAGTTGATGTTTCATATTGTGACGCAAAATAAAATTGTGAATTAGCTTACTTTGCTCATGCCAGGTTTTACAAGTTTGGTCAAAGTTAATTAAATGAATAAAAATTGTGTCCCTTTGCTGCTGGCTACCCGCAAGAAATTACCATGGTGAATAATAGATAATAATTTAAATCGACATGGAATATTATATGATTTTTATGGGATTGTGTTTTGGTAATGGTGTGTGTATTTTTAAGAAACTGTCTTGTGTATTTTATTACATTCACTTCACGTAACGAATTGCCTGAACGTAATGTTATTGTTTGTTTGTTTTAATATTTCGTTTAATTGAACAATAATACATAGTTTGCCGCTTCGAGCGACTACAGAAATGACAATACAATTAGTTTACAGTGTTCCAAACATTTTAGTTTCCTCTACTGTACATGGGGCGAATATTTTTTATGTTATGTTTACTGAAACCATTTTACGCGCTAAGTGAGATGTTGCGATTGCGTAGAAGCGAAAATATGTCTTAAAACCCTGGTAATTCTATGAATTCCATTCATTAGTTTACTCGGTGATCCGCAGGGTCTGTTGTTATGACTGAATACATGTGCACTTCCTCTATGTAGCGTGGCTTCATTGAGATGAAAGCATAGCTCACGTTGATGAAATACTTATTAATTAAAAAATAAAAATGTTATTTTATGCTTCAATTTCTGTTAGTGTCGTACACAGATTTAAAATGTAATGCAGAGTTCCTTAGTTTTATGTATATTGAAATTTGCTCATGTGTAGAGTAGTTATTAAAAGCATAAAAAACATATATGACGAATTGTTGTGTATTATTTCCATTAGGCGTAACCATGAAAATAGATAAGATTTTATCATTATGTGAAACCTACATTTGAAATGTTGGCGTTTAAATATTTATAAAAGCGTGTGAACACTTAAAGCGCTATTTATCTATTTAGGAAGTAGGTAGTTTCTTTGATTTTAGAAGGTTTTTTTTTAACAAACAACTAAATTAATTCAAAAATTTGAACTACTGCAAGCAAAAAATACTTTATTCAATTTTTATTTTAAAATAAGCCTTATATTCTACCTTGCTTACACTTTATTATCGAAATGGATTTTTTTTTGACAGAGATGAATACCGTAAATTAATACACAAAACAAACATGTTTTTGTATGATACAATAACAGCTAGTGACAGTGACGAAACCAAAATAATTTTGATAGTTTGTATAGAAAATCCCCAACAGTAGTGGTGATATATTTAGGGATTTCGTTATAGATGGGTACTATTTCACAATAAAAAGGAGTTATCGTCAATTATCAAAGCAGCCATATTTCGTATCTTCTTTGACAGCCTAAATACAGCACCAAATTACGTACTTGGCTAAAAATTAATTCCAGCTGCATGTGTACATTCCGGGAGGAGGGGAAAATCTCAGGGTGGCCCGAACCTCCCTGAAATAAAAAAAGCCCATCGGAGGGGGCCCGCTTGGATTTGCAAAATCTTCACGTTATCGCGCGGGCCTCATGGGAATCCTACAGATTTTCGCCCGTGATTCCAGCTATACATTTCACTGACACCTTGAGCACAACAGTCAGTGCACACTGAGTTCTTACATACCACCCGCACTTGTCTTCGATAAAATCTGAACTCAGGTGGATTCAGCATGACTGACTAAGCCTGTAGTCTGAATCCACCTGTAGGCCGCTGTTGCAACAGCTAAGAAATTTACACTGCTCGTAAACAGTCTGTATGTAACTCGGAACGGGATTCCAGTTCATTCGTGTATATTTATTCATCATATTATGCAACGTTAAAGTCATTAAAAAATATTTAAAAAAATAAAATGCTAAACATGTAATAAGTGCCAGAAAATAATAATATGCTGTAATATTTAGTGTACCTAAATACGACGTGAACCCTAGAATACAAAGTTGACGATGTGTCGTTGGTGGGATCACTTGTTTGTTCCTGACATTTTTTTCTCTACAGAATTTTAAAGTGAGTTTGACATGCACTTTTTCTTCAGGAAGTAAGTTAAAAATTTGTTTGTCGTTATTGCGATTTCAAAAGTTGATTTGTGTCTAAGAGTAAAAATATGTAATATTATTTTCATCATTTTATTCCCAGTTTTATTACTCAATCTATTAGTAGGACGTGATTTCTCGTCGCGGTGCGGAAGACTTTTATGAATGAAAGCATAATGTTCGTGCAAAACCATTCATCACACAAATGTCAGTTCTAAAGTATAATGTTGTAAATTTATTTTTAATTATAATAATTTTTACAATTTTTTTTCTGAAAACACAAGCTAACGCATCAATTTTTGGTGACAATTTTTTGTAATGTATGTAAATCTATTAATTATGTAGAACATAATTAAAAAAATAAAAATTCATGTTTAAACAGAATTGACGATTGTTTGGATTTAATGGATATGGACTGGATCGCAACACTAATTTAATGTTTCAAGTTAATAAACACTGTCAGGAAGCAAGCAAGGCAATATGAGAACATTATCTTTTGGTTGAATGTAGCGAAAGGGAAAAACAGTCACCTTTCTTGCCACGATCTTGTTCGCAGATAACGCAGGTATAAGTAGTAAATGGACTCCACACAATGACAACCCTCCCATTATTCCGCCCCCTCGCTGAAACGCCCTCTCCCCCCTCCACCAGGGCGCAGGCGACAGGCTCAGGTATATCGCCCCGCCCAACCACTGGCCGTAGCACGTGGCCAGTGGCCCACCGCGCTAAACATTTTTACTAGGGAGGCCCCTTAACTGTTATGAGTTATGAGAATACTGCAATATATCGACAGAAACTACCTACTTAGCAGTTTTTGGATAGACTTGGACGAGTAACACAATAAACAAAACACAGTCACTAATCTAAAAATTCAAAAAAACAAAATACAGGTTTAATCCAAAAGAAAACAATGTACGTAATAATTTTTATGTATTTTTGTCTTATTTCGTTTAGTAAACAGTATTACAATTACTTATTAATTGTTTTCTTTCAATTTCTCGGAATTTTTTTTCATCATGTGATCGGTTAAGTAATTTATTTGGTACTAAATCACAAAGTACAATACCGTCTAATGTTTTCACTCGACTTGGGGCAACATACACTTGACTTTTGGCAAAGGTTAATTTTTTTCCTAAGTAAATGACAGCTTTATTTAAAATGGTACCCTGAAGCTTATGCACTGTTACCGCCCAACTTAGGATTAATTGAATCATTCTTCTTTCTACATCCCCATAGCCATTTTTTGCCTAAAATGTTACTGATACAGGTGCTATTTCAATTAAGCCGTCCCTCTTTTTCACTTTAGTGCCAATAGTCTCATCATCTAATTTGATACAAACTACATCAAGCAGTTCACCTGCTTCATCTTCTTCTCACAACGGAGAGCAGGTCACCTAAACTTGGGTATGACTCCCATAACACCGTTGACGAGACCTTCAGTAACTGATATGTTACGCCTTAACATTACTCTCGAACCTATGTCCACTTTTAGCACGTGCAACAAATCACCACAGTTATTTTCATCAGCAGTAATTACATTAGATGGTAGTCTTTTTCCGTAGGTTGCGGCCTCTCTCGACTCATCGGTAGTGTGAAAGATATAAACGTGACATTACTGATGTAGTTTATGCGTCATTTTAGAGTTAAATTCATTCACCAATCTGATCGTTTGAAAAATTCTAACTGCAGTGCCATCTGCGAAATCATCAACCTGTTCAACTCGCCGTCTTTCACACAAAAGTTGCAATTGTGAGATTGTAAGCTCTCCAAACAGCAAATTATTTAATAAATCGACAAAGTTCACAACCCTATTGTTACGATTTACCGCGGGTTCGTAAAGGATAGCCCAATTAAAGATTGTATTTCACACACAGTTTTATTTATTTTCACTACTTATGTCAGTTACAATTAATATTCTAAGATGGCACTTAAAGAAATGTCTATTCCCCAGTCACTCGTTCCGCACACCTCGCTGGGCCGCACCTCTGGCGCAACTCTCACCGCAGCACCCCTCGTGGGTCTCCGTCGCAGGACTTCGTCGTCACACTCCACCGCCGCCGACGCACTTCCCCTTCGCCGAGGTTTCGCTCGACTCCTCGCTCGCCACTTCGTTCGGGACTCCGCCGCGCCCACGACTCTATCGCCCGGAAACTATCCCGCGGGAAAACTCCTGACTTCACTGAACTCACTCACGCCCTGGAACCTTCGTCCAAGGACTTCGCCACTCTGCCGCACCCGCGGCACTATCGCCCGGAAACTCCGCCGCGGGAGAACTCCCGACTGAACACTCCGAACTCCACTCTGACTCTGACTCGAAGGCCGGCCCTACCTCCTTATATCAGTGTTGCCAACCTTTTGGAACATATTTATGCTACAACTAAAAAAATGCTATTTTGAGAAAAATTATGCTACATTTAACCAATTTTCTTTTAAGTTATTTATTAAGGTAGAAAAACATTGCTTTTACGATGCAAATTAATAAAACTGTAAAAAATTTCCAATAATTAATATTGCACATAAATTATTATAATATGCATTATTATAAATTAATATCCAATTGCTTTTTAGTCCAAGCTGTTTTTCTTTACACACACATACATATTAATAGCCAAATACAGCTAAGGAAAAGCTTCATCCTCTGTACTGCTGTCGTCAGCTGAATTTAGCACATTCGCAGAAATAAAAGTAGGTACTGGTCCTGGGATACAAAGATGTCTTTGTCATGCGGCCAACCATGCTTTTGGTTGGAGTGAAGCCTGTACAGCATCCAGACATCTTCACTGTTTGTCTTGCTAGAAGTGTTCCATTGATCGTGGAAGTAATCATCATTTCCATACAAACGATACCGCTTTCAAGATGTTGCTGAAATATAGCAGTGTGTGTGGCTGTGTAATCAGAGATCCCAGTTCTTGCATGTAGCACCGAAACTGTGTTATCTACTGTATTTAGTTACATTTGTAGCTTTTGAACTAGATTCTTTACAGTTCATTTTTTCTGAAATAAAGAAATTATGCTACTTTTGCGTAGCATAACTGGCTTCATATGCTACATGCTACAGCAACAACAATTCTGCTACATGTAGCATAATTATGCTACGGTTGGCCACACTGCCTTATATAGCCCTTGGGTTCCCGTCCAGAACAATCGGGAATGTCTCCGAGATATCGCGCAACCTTCGCCGTCGAAATGCCCAGAAACGCGTCGTGAGTCCTGTCGAAGGACGCGGCGGCTGCTCAAAGAACGCCGATAAACGCAAGCATCGGGTTCCCACAAAACGCGCCGATAAACATGTCTGAGTCCTTTTATGCCGCAGTGCGGCCTCTTTTACGTAACTCAATCTGAGGCAGGTGCGCGCTGCGAAGGTCAGGATGTCGCGAGATAGTATGACACGAAATACCAGGGAGAGGATGCGGGTGGAAGGGGGCGCAGACAGGTCGAACGAGCGCGGCGACGCCAAGCACTGCAGCCAAGCGCGATCGTAACACTATTTTGACGCGTATTGCTTGTGAGTTCTCAGAAGGAGAACTGTTGACGGTTACTGCATAATATCACCAAACAACAATACATCGAAACCTCAAAAAATAAACTATTGTTTTTGAACTCCTGCAGACGTAAATTATTACTCACAAATTTTCGTAGGATACCATAGATATTTCATCCACTACTAAACATTTGATGTAACGCCACTTATGTCTTTCCCGTCCTAAATGCGGTCCACTCATTTTACGATAAGACATGGTAGTGCTCTTTTCTATTGGAAGAGAAAAAACTGAGTGTAGGGTTCTACCAGAAATTTGCCGTGCCGCAACACCCGTCAAAGCCGCCACTTTAGTAGGCCTGCCCATGAAGCTAAGTTAGCGACAATTTAATTGTTATAGGTACTTAACTAAAGTAACCTATATATTACTTACCTACCTATATGAACACTAAAAATGGAAACGAAACCAACTTTAAAAAATATATATCTAACCGACTTCAAAAAATAAATCCCTACACTAAAAAAGCGAAAAATAAAAATACAGATTTAATCCAAAATACAACAATGCACATAATAATTTAATTTATTTTTGTCTTATTTAGTTTAGTACACAGTATTATAATTACTTATTAATCAATCTATTTACATTTATGATTTATTTATACAATTATAATGTGACAATTGTTGTCCAAAACTAATACATATAATTATATAATAAAATATTATTACTGGTATGTGCTACCTACTGATCGGTTTGAAGTCGGTGCCAAGCCTGAAACAAAATAAAAATTAAAGATATAAACAGCTTAAATTTATACCGGACTGTAACTCTAACGAAATACCTAAATAAACATTTCGTTATTGATTAAAGATCATCCTATAAATAGCTATGTTCAACAGTCATATTATGCAAATCTATCAACTACCTACGTTATAAAGCATCTAAAATTTAATAATTCGAGACGACCATCAATGACCTCTGCCTGCTAGTGTCTGTCCGCTTGGATTAGGTTAGGTTAGGTTAGGTTATAACGCATCAAATATTCAATAATTCTAGACGACCGTCAATGACGTCTGCCCGCTCGTGTCTGTCCGTTTTGGTTGTTATGCTTACGACGAGACCGCCATACACGCTCACGCTCACACGTGCGGAGAGACATGCAACGTGGCGGGAGCGGACTTAGTCCATGTACCTACTACCTATTTAGCTTGGCACCGACTTCAAACCGATCAGTAGGTAGCACATACCAAGAATAATATTTTATTATAAAAATATAGGTATTAGTTTTGGACAAGAATTTTCACATTGTAATTGTATGACTAAATCATAAATGCAGATATTGATTAATAGGTAATTATAATAATTTGTACTAAACGAAATAAGACAAAAATAAATTAAATTATTACGTCCATTGTTGTATTTTGAATTAAATATGTATCTTAATTTTTAACTTTTTAGTGTAGGGATTTATTTTTTGAAGTCGGTTAAATATTTTTTTTTAAAAGTTGGTTTATTAAATTAGTCTAAATTAGCCCTGGCTGAAATAATCATTTTTGGAACGAAAAAACTCGTTAACATCTAAAATAAATGTATACATTATGGAGTCCTTATCGAATAAATGTACAGTGTAGTCTTGTATGGAGGAGCACAATGAAGCACAATCCAGAATACTGAGAATCTGGTGAGTAGACGGAGCAACAAACTGCTATGTACGCTATAACATGTCAGCGAGAGCAGAAGTTTGTGAAAAAGAAGATACAGACTAGCTGGTCATATCTTAAAGGTATCCAGGGTTGGTCAGTTCCTAAAACTATCCGCGCTTGGAGCTAACGGACAGCTTTCACACCTCGGTCACGCGGACCAGTCAGGACGGCTGAACGTCGCGGTTTAAATGAACACACTCCAAGTGCCATGAACCAAAAACTCTCTCGCTTCATGTCAGCACACAACAGGAGACACTCACACGCGCACAAAGTGATGTGGCGCTGTGTGCCCTTACCGCCTGATCACAAATATAAACCCGGGACCCGCGCGAACACTCCCTTACATTGGTGCACGAACCATTCACTTTTTCAAACTTGCCCAAGTGGCTTTTGAAAAACAATACTTTTTTTGTCTTTCAAACGCTGATTCAAACGGGTCTGTCACATTTCGAATCCTCGGGACTGGAATTTCATTTTCCAGGCCTTCAAAGAATTTAAAAACCTCTTCAATACAGGGGCGTAGCCGGTGGTGGGGGGGGGGGGGGGTGGTGGTTATGGTTTCAACCCCCCCCCCCAGCCCCAAATCTTTAATTAAATTTCTTATTCATCACTCAAAAAAATTTCATATTAAAAATTAATAAAAATTTTACCATTACAATATTTAAATTTAAGTACCGAAAACTGCTAAAATAGCACTATTTTACACCTTAATCCAAATTTTCCCGGGGGAGGACCCCGGCCCCCGCTTTAATACGGGGGGCCATGCTTCTTAACACCCCCCATACACAAATCCTGGCTACGCCATTGCTTCTATATAATTATAAAATTCCTCCAGATCTTTTGTAACCCCTACACAATACACGGCGACTATCAAATCCTTAGGAGCGAAACGATTTTTAACCCGTACCAGTTAAATTTACAATAAGATTTTACATAATACTCAAATAAACGGTTCTGCCAAGAAGAGAATATGTTTTATAGAATTTACAAGCACATTCTAAAAAGTTTTATGTGAAAAATTAGTAAAAAAAGAAACTGCTTCGTCGACTTTCAATCGAACAATCATTCGAATGAGCTTCAGACCACATTTACTTTCAAGGGGTTGGATTTCCTCATCCAGCAGTCTCTGCCGAGCATTTTTCAATTCACTGATGAGTGGATAACAGCCAAAAAAGAATCTGAATTCGGCCATAAGTCTGTCGGAGGCTTGCAACTCCTCGTTCTGCACAGGGACGCTGACGCTACACAGTGGGCGATGGGCGTTTCTTCCCCTTCCCCCAATCTTGAATTAAGAAGCCCCTCACTGATACTACCGTTGCGAGCGAGATATCACATAATGAATTAAACTATATACTTTCGACCGAGATGGAAAACGAAATGTACATCTAAAGGTGTGCAATATGAACCACTCCGGAACCAGATGAAATAACCAACCGAACCACCACAACAGCAGCCAGACGAGAGAACGAGCTTCGAGAAGGAAAAGAAACAGGAAAATTTTAATCTCGGAAAGTGAGCGACCCCGCTGACGAATGGCTGGAATGGAACAATGAAGATAAAAACAAATCGGAAGAAATTAGACAACACTACTTCTGCCTGATGGAACCGCCAAAGAAAGAGCGAACAAGTTTTTGAAGGCGACCAGACGAAAGAAAGGGGCAAGGACCACGACAAAACTTTTCTTTCAGGCGGAACATGGGAGATAAATAAGTCAAAAACTTCCACGTCGCATCAAGGATAGGCGATCGAGGGGAGGAAGGAGGTAAAAAAGACCATGACCGCAGCTCTTATATATATATACTGTTTGAATGTATCTGAATCTTTCAATTTACCGTGATAGATAACTACTGACAATACACAGCTCCACAAAAATTCTACAACAGTGTGTCATCATGTTCCTTAAATATAAATGTAAAAACATATAGGGTAGTAAAAATAAGTGTATAAAATTACGGTTTTGCTCACATATATGGCAGTTGAATTTCAAGCGATCGCCTAGTTTAAAAATAATCAGTACTGTAGCTATATGTATAAGCAAAAAGTAATGTTTGTACATAATGAAATACGGCTGAAACACTTGAGTAGAAATGTTAAGTAAAAATATTCAGCTAAGCACATTCAAATGTCAAAAAGATGGCTTCAAAATTCAATGAAATGTAATTGGTATAAAAAATTATTTAAAAAATTCCCACCAGAATACGAAAGAGAAAAATCACACGGAAATATTTGATACTCAAGTAGGTGTTCAAATACACACAAAGAATTGTGTTTTAGGCACGAAACCAGATGTCACAAACCATTAACCTTTTACTTAAGAAAATGTCAGTGCTCAACTCACACATTAGAGACGCTGCTGCCAAAGCTTTATCGGAAATTAATTATTAAATTGTCACGCTTGGAGCATTCCACCTAGTTACATTGTCTTTGGAGTTATTATTTATTCCCAATTCCTACTATATAATGTACTATCGGGTCCATTAAAAAAAATTAGATTTTTAAATTTCAAAACGGGCCATCACTTAAACTTAAGACATCGCAACACGTACAAGTCACTCCATCCAAGGTGGTAACTGCCAGTTTAAACAAGCTTAGTGGCAGACAGTTGGTTAAACAATTCAGCAACGCCCAACGTTCAACATAAAATACTCGCGTGAGAAATGAAGTACGAATGTGTAAAAACATCAGCTTACCTCGTTTTATAGGCTTATACGCATACATTACCTATATCCATACGCATTCATACGCACACATGCATGGCCCTTATATTTTTTACACAATATTTGAGAGCAGGATACAAGGTAAAATTATGAATAAATTAACTAATTTACAAACAGGAACTGGCAGAACAATGTTATTTCACTGTGCATCCAACAAACTAGAATAAACAAAATGGCAACCCACCAACAATAATCAACACACAGATAATACACGAAGAAAGGATATTAATAAAGGTACCTGAGAGTGCCTGAGTTAGCAGGGGAGTATTATTGTTTGGGGTGAGCTGTCCGTTGGTTAAGTCCACTGGAAACACACATAAACAACGAGCCATTAGATATTTAGTCACAGAGGTAGGTATTCAACACCAAGTCACTGCGGTATAGGAATAAAGGTATAAGGGTTGGGTTAGGATGCTACTGGTTTACACTGCACACAAAACATTTCGAATATTTTGTAATTATGGGTAAATTATAAAATCTGACACACGGATTTAGCATGTAGTTGCATAATTTTTGGTAATGGTTTACATGGCGTGACTGTCAAATATCAAATGTATTTTATTTATTACATACTCCACGAACGAATCAAAGCTCATGACACGTATTTAAATTACTAGAATTATTATTTATTGAAATCATATTGTAAATATAGATTGATTTCGTAGTTTGGTAAAAAAAAAATACTAAAAAGAAACACACAAAAGAAATAAAACCATGTTCAACTCAGGTTTTAATATTTAGTTAGTAAGATATATATACACACACAAACCGACGACATTATTACAAAAAAATATTAACTAGAAAAAAATTACACAAATACTTAAAAACATGTTACAAATAATAAGACTTCATTTAATCGCCAGAATATCAGAAATTATAAAGTGAGTAAAAAAAATTCCTGGAGTAAAATTCGTGAATAATAAAAAATATCTTGCATAGCTTACTAATAAAATCATCACAGAAAAAATTCAAGCCATAATAAGAATCAGTAAATTATTGCTTGGAAACAAATATCTAATAATTTTTTTAAAAACTTTATTTATAAACAGATAAATTATTAAAATGAAGTGTAACATGAAAAATCACGTTAAATATTACGACAGAGTTAAAGTCGTCAAACATTATTAACAAAACTTGAAATATTCCGGGCCTAGGTTACACTAAGGGCACTGCAATTTTAAAGTAGCACTTCCTTAGGTTCTTTGTCTTTTTCTATTGTTTAATTGGGCCTATATAACGCAAACGGCAAAACCTTTGCTGAGAAGGAATTCGCGCACTGTTAATAACGTCTTGTCTATACGTTCTTTAAATGATTCTTGCAATGGGGAATTTTTTATAACATTTTTTGGGCATATGCTATTGCAATTTTGCACTGTTCGTCACAGAAAAAAATTCAAGAATACAAAAAAGAAATAACAATGAAAACATAAATTCACAGAGAAGAAGCCTAAATCAGATGATGTCAAACAGATGGACCCTATGATGAATAAAATAACACAGACGAACATCCTGTTTTCCAGTGTCCGTTATCAGTCTGTTTGTGCCTGATGACGGGAACAGATGCCAGTTCCCAAAATGTCAGTTGTGTTTTTGAAAGGTTGTCTGAATTGTTGCCCCTTGGATGGGCAGCCCATCAGGATTTTTCTTACAGTAGTGTTTTTGAAAGGTTGTCTGAATTGTTGCCCCTTGGATGGGCAGCCCATCAGGATTTTTCTTACAGTAGTGTTTTTGAAAGGTTGTCTGAATTGTTGTCCCTTGGATGGGCAGCCCATCAGGATTTTTCTTACAGTAGTGTTTTTGAAAGGTTGTATGAATTGTTG
This sequence comes from Bacillus rossius redtenbacheri, assembly GCF_032445375.1. Classification (NCBI taxonomy): domain Eukaryota; kingdom Metazoa; phylum Arthropoda; class Insecta; order Phasmatodea; family Bacillidae; genus Bacillus; species Bacillus rossius. The sequence goes on from NC_086332.1 coordinate 58,581,598, forward strand.
CCCCTTGGATGGGCAGCCCATCAGGATTTTTTATTACAGTAGTGTTTTTGAAAGGTTGTCTGAATTGTTGCCCCTTGGATGGGCAGCCCATCAGGATTTTTCTTACAGTAGTGTTTTTGAAAGGTCTGAATTGTTGCCCCTTGAATGGGCAGCCCATCAGGATTTTGCTGACAGTTGTGTTTTTGAAAGGTTGTCTGAATTGTTGCCCCTTGGATGGGCAGCCTATCAGGATTTTTCTGACAGTGGTGTTTTTGAAAGGTTGTCTGAATTGTTGCCCCTTGGATGGGCAGCCCATCAGGATTTTTCTGACAGTGGTGTTTTTGAAAGGTTGTCTGAATTGTTGCCCCTTGAATGGGCAGCCCATCAGGATTTTGCTGACAATTGTGTTTTTGAAAGGTTGTCTTAATTGTTGCCCCTTGGATGGGCAGCCTATCAGGATTTTTCTGACAGTGGTGTTTTTGAAAGGTTGTCTGAATTGTTGCCCCTTGGATGGGCAGCCCATCAGGATTTTTCTGACAGTGGTGTTTTTGAAAGGTTGTCTGAATTGTTGCCCCTTGGATGGGCAGCCCTTCAGGATTTTTCTGAGATCACGCTCATGCTTCCTAGTTCACTACAGAGTGACCCTGTATGGTTATTCGAATGACGTCTTGCTGAATTCCGGCGAAGACAACCTTATATCTTGTGCAGAATCAAATTAAATAGTATTTGAGTGAGTCGCAAATAACTTAAGGGCACTGATTTGAAACCGTTGGTACAGTAAAGCATTAAGCTGGGTGCACAAATGAAAAAAAAATGACAGTAACAGTAGGTTGTGTACACAAGATTTGATCGCCATGTTTTCGAACCTACCGATTCACAATGGCGTATAGGATGGTCGTGTGCATGGGAGAGAGATCGTGTGCACAGGAGGGAAATGAATATATTTATGTTTCGGACGCATGACGCACCAGCAATTAGAGTAGAGTTGAATGCAACGTTGGCGGGACTAGAGAACTGTTTATAATTATTAATAATATTGAAGCAAGATATTGTCAAGATATTAAAATGTACAGGTGCATGTAATTCCTTATTTAAAAATTAATTATTGCTGTTAATACTTTTAAAAACAAATGCACTAGCAATCAATGTAAATACAAATGTTTTGTGTTTAGAATGGTAAAAATAAACATTTTTACAGAACTCTAATAATTGTGTTGAAAAACTGTGTTCACAAATTGCTGGTCAGGTGTCGTGTGATGATCATTTGGTAGTTAATACAGTTATTTACTAACACTGACAAACAGATGGCGGATACATCGCGAAATTTCATCGGCTGAAATTAAAATAATATTTCAATTGTGAACAGGTCGTGTGCACAGTCGTGTGCGTGGCCTGCTATGCACCCGCTTATGTTTGTAAACTGTGAACCCAGCTTTAGACTTCTCCTACGGTACGAAGAGTAAGGTTATGACTAAAATATATAATACAAAAAAGCAAAGTTAACGTCTGGGAGCTGTAGAGTTGGTAGTCTTGTCAAGAACGGGGAAAAGTGCTTTCGATAAATGAGTATCTGATCATCCCCGGATGAACATGTTGCCTACTGCTGAAGTACAGGCGCTGAAGCTTGCTTTACAGGTAAGGATCTTGACACTTGACGTCCCGGAGGATTTTTGGGAATAGAGAAGTCTCTGACATCGATGGTCTAATATACAACAACGAGTGACATCTGCACCGAATAAAACACAACCTGGCATCTCGTAATGACCAGCTGCTGACAACTTGTGACCGAACGAAAACCCTGCGTGCTCTTACTTGTTCTACTCATCCGTCGTTTCTTGGAACTTCAACTGAACGACACTGCAGACTGCACAGGGGTAAGAGCTCGTCTCAGAACACTGAAGCGCGGGCTCTTGGGTCTGGTCGACGGCTGAGACCAGACGGAGGAGGCGGGTCGCGAGCGCCCGAGCGGACTGCAGCGCCACGCTGAAGAGCGGCGGCTGGGGCGGAGACGAGACTCGATGGCGGAAAGCCGAGGGACGAACCACTAAAGGCCCCCCCCCCCCCCCCCTCGCTGACCCGGAAAACGACGTACGGTGCGCAGAGCTTCAGAGGAAACCACGTGATTTGAAAACTGATCGAGACAGCCGAGTGAGGTCCGTTAAAAAGAAATAAGAATAATATGACGAGGATGCATGAGTATTCCGTATTCCGTTTTTAAACTGTACATTTATATGAGTGAAGATGGCTAAAACGAGCGTTTTCCGTAACTTATTCTTGAAAAAAAAAACTCAAAGGAATTGAATTATAACTTTATGTTGATTTCTCCGCCGCATGAAAGCTACGGTGAGCAGATGTCCTATGACACAACACACACACACACTCGGCGGGCCGGACGCGCGAGAGGCCGGCGGCGGCGCTTACGCTGGGCGGCGGCGGGGTGCCTGGCGTGCGGGGGCGGCGGCTGGTGGTACACCGCGTGCTCCCGGTGCAGGGGCGAGCTGCTGGCGACCGCCTCGCCCGAGAGCGACGCCTGCTGCTGGGCGGCTGCGGCGGCTACGGCGGCGTGGGCCGCATAGTCGTAGTAGGCACTGGCCGCGCGGTCTGAGGTGGGCGGGGCTCCCGCGGGGGCGGTGGGGGGAGGGAAGAAGCTGTAGCCTGGGAACCCTGTGAATGGATGCAATGGAGATAGCCAAAATTGATCAGAAGAAAAAAAAATCCATGTTTAGTCAATTTTACTTCAATCGGCCACTTTGTTTCTTCATGCCGGGCTCGAATAATTTTTAGGGTATTGAACTTTTTTTTTTAAAAAAAATCAAACAATTGCAAAGTTTTTGTTTTAAAATTTTAAGAGGCATAGAAATTCAGGGAAGCCATCCAAGTATTAGAATACACTTACTTGGAGGCCAATATATTCGTACGAAATAAAAATTTTGTAATAGTTTACGACTTTTTAAAAATTCAATGCAGTTAAAATATGTCGCTCTTAACTTTTGACCCTGTGGAAAAAAAAGACTTTAGAATGAAAATCAATATGGAAATATCCCGAAGACATCGGAACAAAGAGACTTCCATGAAAAAATAATATAACAGCTATATTTATTAAAGCTAAGAGCAAGCGACAAAATGAATTTTTTTTATTTAAAAAAATAACACAATTTTCAAACAAACAATGTTTACATACACTTTTAACTTACATAATTGACATCACGAAGGGAAAGAATATTATTTCATTTAACACTTCTGACATCATAAACACACGCTTATTTATCATTGGCATCGAAACAACGAGCATAAATTACGAATTTAAGAATTTTAATTTTTTTCATAAAAACTTCTGAATAAATTTGGCATTGAGAGGATACACAATTTAAGGTGTATGCGGAGTGGATTTAGGATTATTGGCTTTCAGTAAGGAAAGGACGAAAGAAAAGGACAGGATACCCACCACCACCACCAGTATTACATCATGCATCCCAGTGTCATGTTCAGGACGCGAGAAAAGTGATTTTATTGCCGGAACACGCTTGAGTCAACAACAGCAGCAGCAGCAGTACTTAGTCAACCCGCTCATGTTTACACGCCTTGTAACCGGGAACCAAGTGACAGGACAGCAACACCAAATAACGTGACAGTGTACGTTATTGAAACGAAATGAACGAAAACAACAAAGAGTTTAACTTCAAAACAATGCACTAAAACCAAGTTTTTTTTTAAAAGAAAAAAGGTCATTTTACAGAAGCAACCACATTTAAGCTCAACACAAAAAATCACTTCGAAGCATGTTAAAAAAAATAAGTATGAGTAATCCGAAAAAAAAAACAAATGCAGCAGAACCAAATAAAAAAAATTGAACATACACCACCTTTACACACAAAAAATAGCATTGATGATAATGTACAAACAAGAATAACAACATGCAGTTAATTATTTCAAAACATATCCAACAGTTGTGTGTTTATGCAAGCCAAAATTTTTGATTTTAAGAAGTTCGATAGAAAAAAAAACAGCGTCGGTAAACAGTTTGAAAGTACATCCGTCTCTACGTTTGTATACCTTCAATTTTTTATATGAAACTCATTAGAGCAATCAGTGGGCGGGTAGCTATTAATATTGTATTTAGGTTTAAATGTTGCGTATATCATTATCACACACGTTTAAATTATCATTCAGCGCAATTAAAGGCCCGTTTGTTTTAATATGAACTTGGATTCCTATACCAAAATAGTATCTAAAATTTGAAATGCATAATGTGCAAAAAATGATACATTTACCAGCTGCCATACTAGCAATACTTTTCATTAATGAAACAATTAATACATTTCCTGCTGGTAACTGTAAATATACTTGTGTCAATGGAGAACATATTTTTAAGAAGTACCGGCAGTGAAGCTCTGGCTTTTCGTAAAAAAGTAACTAAATAAGTTGGTAGTGTTTTAAAAATTTCTGAACACAAGAAATATATAGCTTTAACAAAACCAAATCATTACGACGCCACCAATTCGACGTTCTTTGTAAACTTTTAGTTTACTTAACTTTTTAACGTATAAATAATTTCTTTTCATGATGTTTACGTTTTAATTACATTTGCGATTATTGATTTTATACTTGCTTGGGCCTGATAAGAATAAGTGGAATTACTGGGAAAAAAGGATAAAACTATTTAATAAAGTTTGTTTAGTGAAGTTTAATTTTGCAGCTGCAAGATAAAAAAACAAGAAATAAGTGATTTATAATGAACTAAAAATGTAGTTAATTAAATAAACAGCTACTTTAAAAATGACTGAAAAATAAGGCAAATATTAATTTCACTTAAACAGTTTTAAAATTATCTAAAAAGAAACTAACAAACTGGGAAAGTTCTAAATGTTGAAATAAATTTTAAACATAGGATATGAAAAATAACACACTACACTAAAAACCAAAAAAGTTAAATGAATGGGTTTAAGATAGTTAAAAAACACGGATTGTACACGGTTTACCATGCTTTTAACAATAAACAGTATAATATACAGGTAGCATACTTTATAATGATAATTAGGGATTTATTGTGCTGAAGTGAGCTAGAAACATGCCCCATTGCACTCTATGTAAAAATGTACAAGATTTAATATTACTTACGTGATCAGTAGCGAACGCACTCTAGTGTGATTCTTCCATTCGCTAACGAAGGTGTAAACACATCAGATTATGAAGCCATCGATTAATATTTTAATGAGATAAGTTTTGGGATAAGATTTTAAAGGTGTTCACTATTTAAAATATTGTTTATTTTTATGTTAAGGAATAAGCTGAATCTTCGCGTATTAGCTATTAGGTTTGGAACTTTCTTGAAGTTTTAGGTTATGACAAAGTAAAACATCATAACATCAGTTTAAAAATAAACCGATATTACTGACGTATTAAAGTTGCTGACATTTCTAACTGCACCGTCGATCAATATTTAAAAAAATAATTATAATATTTTTTAATTAATTGTTTACCAAATATTTTATTTGACAAAGTAGAAATATAACTACGTTAACTTATGTAATTTTAATATTATAATTATTAATTACAGCATTGAAGTTATAACTTTTCGGCTTATAACCTCTCATATGATAAGAGAATTTTACAGTTTTGCAGAAGTCAGTAATCAGCAAATTAAACTTAAAATACACTTTCCCTTCTTGATGAAATAACCATATAAAAATATTTTTCGTAAAACTGAACAAATTAAGTTGTTTTGTGTGCAGTTTCAACCACTTTCAATAGAAAATAAACTATTAATATTAAGAGACAAATCACTATACAAAAAGTAGGGTCATATGAGACATACTAAAATAATACGAAAACAAGAAACACACTACTCTATTGTGAACACTAAGTTCTACTCTAAAGCGTTTATCTTCATGGCTTGGAAATCACAAACACAAAACAGTTTTCAGTATACGAAAGTTTGAAGCAGCAATGAAGTTCTTGACTTTATTTAGTTAAAAACAAATACAAAAAAAAAACATGTACATGTGCGCTTGAAAGTTCACATTTTAAGATTCCGAAAGTGATTAAAGACGAAACTTTAAGTGCAGCCATGAAGACACAAACGTGACTATGAAAGAAATGTTGCGGCTAACCCGCAAGTTCACAAAATTATTGAGTAAATACACTTAGACTAAACTAGACACTATAATCAGTATTGATATACACATGTAGTAATGCAAAGCTGACAGGAGAATTGACTGGGACTGACTCACTCACTCACGACATACATACATGACTTTATTCTACAATGTTGTTAGCGTCTACAATCTAAGCACTAGGTTTACTCAGCCTTAGTTACAAATCAACATTAGAAAAAAACAACGTAACTTGACTAAGCAATAATCTGTGGCTCAAGTTCTATCAACTGCACTAATATGTAATCTAACATCAAAATGTTATTGCAAAGTCTATTTATACTAAAAATTGTTAGTAAACACACTTTATTTTCAATGCAGATACTATTGCGTTTTTTTTTTTCCTATTGCACATTACATCGACAGCTTTTACACAAAATGAATTCGAAAATTTACGAAACACTTAAAATTTGAAGCTAAACACCATTGACAAAACAACTAGTAAACGTCTTTGACTACGAAAAAATTCAGTTATTACAGTTTTGCACTAACTGTTAGTTGTTTTTATGTTCTATGTTAATAATACTGAAAACAAATAAAAACACATATCTAGTTAACTATTACTATAAAATTTTCTACACTTACTTCCATTTTGAAAGAACTAAGAAAATTAACCACAAAGAAAATGTCGACACTATGAAATTTTCCACAAACAAAACGCTATGAATAAATATTTTAATAAAAATATTTTTAAATTTTTTGTTACATTTTACTCGCCCAATATTAAGATGTTCTCAGCTTGAAATCTTCTTCTGTGTAGCAGGTTCGGGGTCCCATCAGAAAACTTCATTTATTTTTTTCTCCCTGGATTCTTCTTTGATTAAGTCCTAATCTAACTATACTTCACTACACAACAGTCTACCTGTTTGCCATTAACTACGGAATAGGAAAGTGTTTTAAAAAATCTAATAGTATATTTAGTTTACAAATTTTTTTATCCTTAATATGTGTTTTATCCGAGTATTCCTCCTTTTTTAATGTAAATAAATAACGATGAAGTGATAAAGACAATACATTAACAGTCCGTGGTTGCATTAGATATATGTTCGGTTAACTAGCCGACTCACAGATGGCTCTCAGTAATTGAAATAGGCATCAAAGTGATTGTTAGGTGCATCAAACACTTGGTAATGACCATTTAAAATTGTTCAATTTATTATTTCTTTATTCGTAAACGAACAGTCGCTACAAGTAGCATAACAGAAAAAAATAATTGCTTGTGTCAAGAAATGACTCATCACAAATATAAAGTTTAATTTTTTTTCCTATTATGGTTCGCAGAATAAAGTCAAAAACGAAATACATAGTATTGAGGTTTAATGTTGTGTACATGACTCATCCATTGAATAAGTTTAACATGTAAAAGAAGGCTGAAATTCTATTATTTATCTATGAACACTACATATGTAATTTTCTAAAATCAAGGGCAAATTGATTTTTTTTTTATATAAGAACAAAATTATTCAAACAAAACGTGTTTCTATGAATTATAAATGCAAATGCATTATAAAAGTTGGTCCGAATGTACATTAAAAGCAGGTTTACCCTTAGCGATCCTGAGATTTCAACTACAGTGTATGTACCAAATATAAGAATTAAATATTTTTGAAGTATACCGAAGAGATATTTTTCCTGAAATGAAACTTAACATCGTTATTCCATAATAGGTTTTTTTTCAATCTTACAGCATAAATTGATTGTAAATACTACCACTAAGCATCGACAGAAGAAAATAAATGTTTTAATTTGCTCACCCAGGCAGTAAGTAGACCTAAAACTTCTATGACTTTGTTAGTACGGAGAAACATGTTATATAACATGTACGATAGTAAATTAAGCTTTTGTCTAACTTCATAAGAAACGTGCACAAAAATAGTATGAGATGATACAATAAACAGAATTCTATTCAATATAAAAAGTATCTTCATTTTTGAAAAAATCTGGTTTCGTTAGTGCCAACATAAACATAATCGTACTTTTGGACACATTGCTAGCTCAACGAAAGCTAAAAATTAATACAAACATTGTATATTAACTAGAAAGATTGACTTTATTTCATCGTGATCATGAAGCCAACTTGTCCTTGATTTCAACTACTTACTAAACTATATTTTTATACGAGATACTGCATACTAGTAGCAGGCACTATCAGTACAAAATTCATTACACTGCACTTACAATAATCAAGGATACTAATTTCCTCTCCCTTCAGTCAAATACGCGTAGGCCTGTATTCAAAGTGCGTAGAGTAAATAACACGTAATAACTATGTATTTAAATATCTAATATTCATGTGATGTAACTTCACAAATTTTAATTTTGTTACAGACTACAATATGCAATTTACTGTTTATCTAAACACAAAGAATAATAATTTCAGCTATTAATGTTTTCTCCAGTAATATAAGTCTGATAACAGGTAAGTATAGCAAGTCCTTACAAGGATAATGTGCATGGAATAAATAATAACAAACTTACTATAATGACAAATAAAACTGATTGAGTTTAAAGGGCTCGTGTTACGTTGAACGTGCATCACGTCAAAGGACATTTAAATATGCTGCATTATACAGAGCATTCCACAAAATTACTCGGAATGATTTGAATAATCTGGATATTGTTCTAGAAACATGGAGTAAAAAATAAAATTAACAAACGTCATAACGCGATAATATACAAATATTAAGGTAAGATAAAATACACAAATAAGAATTATACAGGAACATAAAGTAATATATATATAAAAGGAAATATTTAAGTGTCACAAAACTACATAAATTTTAATGCGGATATGTTAGGCTACAGATGACAATATTAAGGCAACTTTTTCTGCAAATAAATGGATAAAAACCAAGGTTTCTATATATTTGAAAACCTGTACATAATGCTTCTAGCGGGTAGATTGTTATTTATATGCTGTAATAAAAACTACAATTGAAAAAAAAAACATTGAAAAGGGGGAAAATGCAGTGGAAAAATACTATAACAGAATAACAGCTGCTAACATCCTAAGGACACAAAATAACAGTTCCGAGCAACACGGAGAAACAGGTGGTCTGGCTTACCAGCCGGCAGATTAGCGAGACATCTGGCGGGAGAAACACGAACTCCAACCCTCGCCCTACCAACGCTGCACAGTGCCAGTCCTATGACACACATTGCAATGGCTGTACTCGAACAAGCATGGTGAAACACAGCGCCCTCTCCCAGACTCGCTCAAACCACTGCGAACCGACGTTCCGTAGCGTGCTAACGTTTCTCGCCCGCCTCTTTCACTATAGCATTCATTCCAGGCAATGCTACACCTGATGCGAGGGAGGGAATGACACTTAATGCACGTGTGCTTTATTTCATTTCACTTGAAAACTCGCCTGCCACTTTTATTACATCCCTGAGAGGTACAGGTGCTCGGTTTGATCGTGGACCATGCAGTAAATACGACAGTCAGCAATGTGCTGCACAAATTAATTTTAAAAAAATATATCTCCAGTAATGCTTTCCTCGTCTTAGAACATTCGCGACGAACAGCTGGACCAGCTAGCGATAAAATAAATTCGGTTGTAGTGTTGGTCAACTACGTACATTCTGTCCTCGTTGCAACTATGAAAATGCTATAATAGAAATCCCCAAAAAAGGAAAATTAAAATAAGTTTATGAGTTTTCGTAAAAGGTCTCTTAAAAATACTGTCAATTAAACGGTTGTCAGTCCACCTATTAGCATGAGTATGATACTTTGTAGACAAGCACAGGTTTTCTAAGCTAACTAATGTCAGTATTCTAGAAAATTTTATTTATATATTTATTTAATTGGCGTATTTTATGTATTATATTTAACTAAAACTGAGTCACTGGCGCAGGTTGTACAAATGAACTTAAAGAAAGCACGCAAACGTAATTCTTATTAGTAGCTATTTATTGTGCACTTTCAGAATCGCCATACTATGTGCAACAACTATAACACAAATTACCTAGGCGTTCAAACACACCGGATATTACACGTTATGGAACCAAAACTTATCAAGGGCTAGATCGGTGATTAGGGTATCTGCGTATAGAGTTCTTCGAGATCGATCGACTTAATTAACGTAAGTTTAATTCGGACAGAGTTTCATTGAAAAAAATCTTAACGTCAGTGTTCAAATAAAATTAAACAATCAGTATTTCCGCACTCGGATCGTCATCTGAGGAACTGCGATGACTGAGGAACTGCGATGTTCTTCTCGCCTAAATATAACACCCTGTTAAGGCACGTCAACACATGTATCAGATAAGTTACAGCGATCATGATACAGCCGCTCGATGACAAGGCAGCTCGATCTGTATCATCTGAGCGTGTCTTCACTTTACCACCCACTTGAGTGGCCTTGTCTCTCCACTGCAATTGTCTGCCGCCAGCTATACTTCCACACATCACGCGCTAAGATGCAAGACGAGAAGATCTCGAAGTAGGTGGACAAAAAGGGTTTTTACCAATATAAATTCATGGGGGGGGGGGGGGGGGGGGGGGGGGGGCGGTTTCCACGTTGAAATGAAAGTTAAGAAGCTCTAACGAGTTTGAAAACATTAACGCTATCTTCATATGCAGAAATGTTTCTGTTATCTGAATGAACTACGTAAATATGGGAAGTGCAAAAGGAAACTACTGCAATGTTTCTCCGGCTACGCAACCGATGGTACAAGATAATGACCGGGAAACACCTCGTCCAAGCTGTCTGAATCAATATCACGTATCTTCCCTTTGATGTGACGGCGACTCCTGATGTCCGATCCGATCATTGTATTAATTAATTTTTTATAAGCGCGCTTGACACAGAATTATTTTTTCACAGGCCGCTCATGATACAAATACGGTGATCTGATACAATTGTGTACACTGCTTTAGATAACGGCAGTCTTTGGAAGCACCACCCATCTCACATAACCACTCGATTACGGCTATTTTCTTCACGAAAACTGATCTTTTTTTCTTCTACTTAGATTCCGCTGCATTTTGCAATAGAATTATTGTTCTGTTTCAGGTTACGATAAAGCACAACGATATAATATAATGAGGAATTTATACATTTAATTGTATCTCTGGATGAGTCATATAAACAACATTCATGGACATTATTTAATCGAAGCTTTAAAATTTTAAGGTCCTTATTAAAATATACCACTTACGCAAAAATTTTTCTAAAATCAACACACGGAAAGTAAACTTAGGTTTTAAGGTCGTCTTAATTGTCTATCAAAATCAAGTTAAAATACAGAAACTGTTAGAAAAACTATTTACATGGCTTAGTAAAAAATAAATAAATAAAATTAATATTTTATAAAAAAATTGAGTTATTTTATCGTGACGCATTGTCCTGCTAATCCAAGAACCGTTAATTTCTTTATCACTTCAATACGATATATGATGAGCGAAGAATCAGTATATAAAAAGGGAAGGTACATGAATAATTAGAATGTATGCATAGTATGCAAGTATTTATAGACCTACATAAAAATCCGGAAATAAGATTAAAGCAAATTTAATGTATGTAAAAAAACTATAAGTAAATATATTGTGTTACCAAATATTTAATATGACTTCATCATTTAGTATTTCATGTAAAAGACTTGTCATTTTATGGAAGATTTTAATCGCAGCAACATTTTAAGACTATTAGATTACATGCAACTGATAAAGTTTATCTAAATGCATGGGTTAGGTTATTTGAAGGCGTGAAACATAATTTAAATAAATGATATAATATGATTCAACTATGCAACTGTATTCTAAAACATGGCGTTTATTAAAAATTTACAGCCTTAGAAAATTTTAGTAGAGCTTATGCTGTTAAAAACAAAATGAACAATATTATTTTCACAAGGGCACGTAACAAAACTTTAGTAATAAAAAAGGATGGCTAAACATTATGAAGTTATTTAATTCTTTTATTGTTACATAAATTTTAATTTCACTTGAAAACGGTGGTGTATTTTCATTTTAAGAAAACAGTACTTCAGAACCACTGACACTGTTTTTAACATCAGCAATAAAAGGAGACAATATAATTGCAACTGGCTGGTATAAACACACATAATTACTAGGGTATGTTTACAAACAATCGTTGCACTTTATTATAAATGTCTAAATATCTTCAAGTGTCTTTACTGAAGATTTCATATGTATGATTTTGATGTTTCCGTAACGCAGCACATTTAACAAATGGATATGTCTCACACATAGGTTAATTAACATTTCAACACGAACACGTGTTAATAGCTCACGGGAAACCAAAACACACATTCCATTTCTTTCACACTGATGGTGGGGCAACACAATTTCCAGCATCGAATGAATGGCTAACCATCACTTAACATGAAATTAAAATAAATTTAATATATTATTCATGTAAAAATGTTTATTTCTTAATGGCGCTTCATTCTTCACAAAGAAAGTAAAAACAAGTTTTTGGAATTAGTAACTTACCACTTCCGAACTTGCAGCATCTGCATCATATTCTAAACGATATTCACATAATGCAAGCATTTTCACATGACTATATAATTGAATATTAATAGAACAATAAAAAAATATATGTATATGTTGACAAAATACAGTTTCCAACTCATACACACGGTAAAAACTCACTTTTCGCACAAAACTTGAGGAAATGAAGTGAAATTATGTATGATATTAAATATAAATAAAGTGTTTTTTTTAATATCAACTATTAGATTCTGTAACAATTATGAGATTAGAAAGTCACTCTTCGGGAGCTTCATTTTGACCATGTAATACTAACGGTCGTATTATTGGATGGTTATTATTTACCCAGATGAAAAGCGAGAATATGAGAACAAATGCATGTGTTAGCTCCACGCCGTCTTCTATGAACTTGGATACGAATAATATAAACTCGAGTAACAAAGCATGACGGAACACAATAGCAGACGTACAAGTTAAACAAAGATTTGTTTACACACTTACATATAAGGTTTCTTCAGCTATTCTTTAAAATAAATCCTTGTGAATGCTATTTAAAACACGATATAAATTTTTCTCCCGAAAAAAAATAAAAAAAGTAGGCTTAAATTTAATCTAGGGTCTACAGGAAAAAAAATATATTTAAATAAAATTTCTTAATTCTATATTTAATTGGTACCTAAATAAACTTTATGCTAAAATATAAAATACAAATTAAATTTGTGTTAATATATATTAATATGTCCAACGAGAAAACATTTTCAAGAATTTATAAAAGAAAAGTCACTGCTGTAAAACAAAAGTTTAAGTCTGTTATACTGCTGCTTAACTGCAAAAAAATTAAGTGTAAATTATTTTAATAAGTACAAATGCTTCACTAAAATGCGTGAAAGCTAACTATTCGCATTATTAACTTGATATAACAAAAATTGAAACCACCAAGTACTCAAGAAAATTTCACAGCTAAGCTAACGGCGTTTCAATAAACTTTATAGTAAATGAGATCAACATATGAACAGAAGCAATAGTGTCTAATCATAGTTAAATTTCAAAACAAAGCTAACATAATGGTAATAACTCCTTAACTGAAAATTATTAATTGCATTAAGCAATTAACAACTATCCTACCGTCGTAGCAAAGAATTTCTTTAGTTATAACAAGCACAGTATAAATATACCGCAGTATGATGAAAAAATAATTTACGTAAATAATTACTCTTACTCACGATTATGGGTCGCATTTATAAGTTACATTGCACACTATCGGCTACACATCGGACGCACATAGTCGCCACAGGTTTTCAGAAAAAAAAAAGTTATTTTATTTTACTTTTAAAATATGAAATCAAAACACGGCTCGCAGTCCGTGTTATAAGCTAATTCGCTGTCGTACACGCGATCTAGCAGACAAGAACTGTGACACTGTGAGTAGGCTCTACTTGTAGCTAGAACTATATGTTTCGAACTATAACATAAGGAATAAACTCCTTCCATAATATTTAGCAAAAATACAATTTTACCTACATAATTTTTACGAAAAAAAATTATTTCATATTAGTTAAAACAAAATAACAAAATTCTTGAACGATATATTACAACATGAATTCTTAAAAAAAAGTATATCACAAGATGTCTGTCACATTAATGAGAAAAAAAAGCAATCTTCAAACAACATATTTGCGGTTACTCTAAAATCAAGAAAAAATACGTGAGACATTTACGACTTACTGCAAGGGAAATACGTTAAGCAAATCCCTGATGTTAAAGTTTTAACAATCTTCCTAAAATGATTTCTATTTTACCATTTCTAAAATAAAACATAAAATTTATATAGAAATGAAATTCTAGTCCTAGATTAATGTTTTCTATGTGAAACTATTTGTTACGAAGTGACCTAGTTAAGTATTGCTTTAAATACACGTTAAAAGTTACAAGGTTACAATTTGATACAAGACGCTATTTTTACTTATTTATTTTAAGTACACCTAATATACTCCTATAGAAACTACGCTAAATTGAAAATGTTTATATTCCTAGTTCTATGAGATTCTGGAATAGTGAGAAATATTTCAGAAATCTACAGAAACCTAATAGCATTTCACAATGAATTTCATTACATAAAATCGCACACAGGCAGGCATAGCAAGAAAATTAATTTTTTTTACACAAGCTCAGACTTTTCATACTTACATATAAGCCACTTGGAATAATGTATGTAGTGCAATACTTAAGGCAGTGGACAGTATTTTTGTATAAGCTTTATTACGTCACATACGTTTGCAGTAAATAAAATATAACAGTTAAAACGTGTGTATAATTCGATGCTAAAAGTGGTATGATTTGTATTTCAAAATATGCGCAGTGATTCATGACGAACCTATTCAATCATAAAACTGAGAACTTAAGGCATGAATGTTTGGTTCCAAAACATGAAAATAATTGCTTATATAAAATTCATACGCAAGCAACTTTAAGTCTAAAAACAATAATAATAGGCTGCTAAATATTTTTGACCTTATTACCATTAAATAAACAGAAAAAATTTCACAAGTAGATATCATGTTTAACTATTAGTTTATAAAACTGTTAATATATCTTGCTTCGGACTTCGACGGGAATCCTCTAAAGTAACAAATGCTGCATAATTATTTTATGTGGAAGGACTGCATGAAAAGGACGGGTTACGTTTCAATGAAAATTTATGAAGCTTTACGTAAATGTAACACAATTCATTACCAATTTTGATATTCAATAATGAACCACTAAAAATAGACAAAACAAATTACGTAACAAAGCGCATTTTCAGTGTTCGACAAATTATTTTTAGAATGCAGGCTACAAAATACCTATAATTAACTGTTTCCACTACAAGCATTTACGTGAATATTATTTCTAAATATCCTATGCTTTTTTGTACAGCACAAGGAATTCTAATAAATAAATAAATACAAAGACTGTCTAAATAATCAATAAAAGTTTTAGTGTTTTTAAATACTTATGGAATAATTTTACTAGCAAAATTAACTACCGTATTTGATAAAATTTTGTAAATGGGGGACCATAATATCGCTTCGGGAAAATATATTACTATTAATTTGGTATTTTATTCAACATTTAGAAATACCGTATTGCAAATGCTTAATTAATATTGTGCCGAATTGGGTATTACATCAAATGCATGGATTCTGACTTGTTTGGTTAGTATCAAGTAAACGACATAAAAAATAACGAACGATTGTTATCGAACACAGCCTCTTTAAATGTCATTATTTGAAAATATTTCTTAAAGTAGTAGTTCAGATGACTTTGCAGTAGAAAAGCAAAATCAAATATACGAATACATGCGTCCTTCAACACAATACGATATATTTTATAATATACATACAGTCTCATAACAATTGAAAACGTTAACAATAACAAACACGGACGATGGGGAAAAATTGCACGTTCAAATATTTTCCCTTATGTTCAATTTTAATTGCATTTAGTACGCAAAAGTTAACAATTATCATTTTTTCAACACGAGATGCATTATTTTTTTAGTAGGATGATTTTATTCTCTCATACATGTAGGACTGAGACCTACGAGCTATTGATTTTTCCTCTAATGCGCCACAATATATGTACGTGGGACATTACTTTCATGCAGAATGCACGCAGAATCATCGCGTTGAAAGAGTTATCACAAGTAATTTCTTTTAAAATAGCAGTAACTCGGTATTACACCGTTACTCGGTCTTTGTCAAATTAAAACATTTAAACAATTATAATTTTTAAGACGGCTAGAACAAAGCTTAAAATTAAAACTAATTCATCATGTTAATTAGCTATGCTGCCACCTAGCACCTATTCTGATTTACAATTACTCACGTGCACATAAATATATTAGACTAACATATCTCTACGAATGTCTACATTAGCGGGCTGTTACCACGAGTGGGAAAGCTGTGTCAGCACATTAACGCCTTAAGAGTTATTACATAAACACACTATCTATCTGAAGATGTGGCTACAGTTACAAGTTAACATGTTACCCACGAAAACTACAAATTTTAAAACTACCTTTAAACTACTTTAAGTACAGACAGTTCCAACTAAATTTTCACGGATAATGCATACTTGTTTCAAGGTAGGACTATAGCGAAAAACCACATTTGAACATAACACCTTACACCTGCAGCTTTCTGCTGAATTTCATTAGCCGATCGAGACGAAGACAGATATTCAGAACCTAGTTCCACGGCACTTATGTTTCGGAAGCTGTAAAGCTAAGCTTGACGCTAAAGAAGGAAATACACCCAAATGATTGATGTAAGTCCTGCAACTCTAAGTGCCTGATCGTAGGTTCTAAACACTGGTCAACTACAAAAATACAAGTTTCCAAATTGTAGAAAAAAATTTTGTTGTTGAAGGTGACTGGTTATTGGTACGGTAGCATACCATAAACTACTCTCAAAGAGTTCTATCCGTTTAGTTTTAAACCAGCAAAGGAAACATACTGCCATGAGATATTGGTGATAGATACATCCCTCAATATGTTTACCTTTATATGTTAATATGTATTACGTTAGTATGTTTACAAAGAGTTCGCCCTTCAGTGTCACTACAAATCATATACACTTTCTTTTTAAATTCAAGCTAAGATTAGCTATATATCAGTTCATTTCTAATCACCCAAGTAATAATTAACTTTGTAATCGGAAATAACACGACGCTTCTTACTTATACGGCCACGAAAATGTGTGCATAAGACAACATCGTCCCAGGTTGCGATAAAGAGTTTATATGTACGTCATATCAGAGCAAAGAATCTGCGCATACCATTCTCAAAGGCGAAGACGCGCTTAGTAAAAATTCGTATTTTGCCCTTTCCCCCAAGCGTATTGTCTAATTGTGTTTTGAACAGCTCTTAGTTTTCAAAATTGTTAAAAAAAATTGTATTTTCAAGGACAGAAGCTTTCCGTTCCAGGCTCACCTAAATTAATAATAAATAAAGGAAACTTTTTTCAGACTTTGATCGAAATATTTGTATGCATGAAGAGCTTAGAAGGGTAAGTCCAGGAGAAGTTACATATTGTACATTTAAATGTCAATGACTTTACCATTTATCAGTGAACTGATAGCTGCTGATGCATATACTTTAATTTTCGTGTACGAGTATTGAGCTGCTAGATAGATAAAATGCACATACTGACAAGGATACATTGTAAATATACATCACCTAACAAAATGAATAAAAACAGATCTCCTTGTCATGAAAAGAAAGCATTTATAGGTAAGGGGAATGAATTTTTCGCGAAAAATTTTGATCGCTCAGACTGCAATAAGGTAGCAATTGTTTCCGTGTGATTGGCGGCCGTCTGCAAGAGAAGCCATTGCTCTATTTGACCTGGCCATTCAGGACGGGTTTACTTCCGCACTAGATGGCTAAGAGTGGTGTATTTTAAATAAACCCAGCCAACCATTAAACACAGAAAAGGCTAGAAAGTTATAACACACAGCTGGTCTGGAAATATTTTCGCAAAAAAGCATGGTCTTACTAACGGGATATCAGAGAAAGGAAACGAAAAGAACAAAATGGGGAGACGATTTATTTTTTTTTTTTTTTTTTTGATGTGCAACATCTTAACTCTCGGTATAGGGCATTTGGTGAAAGTAAATTTCTTTAATGCGACGGACGTCAAGCAACGGAAATGTGTAACAACCACGGTGATGTCAATTGTGGCGTATGGCGCGAACCGAAGTTACACAAAGCTCAACTTTATAGCATTTAGAGTTTAGTGAATTTTAACAAGATGAGCAGTAGTTTAATAAAATTCCTTGTCGAAAATCAGGTCGAAATAACTAGGTTTAGTACTTTTTAAAGTCTTTTTCGCTTTTATCGGGCCCGTTTAATTATGTAGTTTAACCTTTTGCTCTGCAAATCGAATGATTTTATGATCGACGTAGCTGCTCCGGCAGTCAATTCTAGCGGCAGGTGCGGAAGCTACGTGTGATTCGCGTCCAGAAACGTAGCTGAAAATACAATTTGCGTATATTTACCACGCTCGGCATTATTATACGTTAAATTTCGCGTCCGAGTGTCGTATTACAAGTGTATTTGCAACACGAGAACACAGGAATGTGCTCGAGACCGAGGTTAGAGGTCACGCATCTCTGGCGGGCACTGGAAGACCTTTCATCGCGACCAAGTTCACAGCGGGACGGCGTGGAGACTAGCGGACGCAGCCCCGTACACCCCGAGGTGGTCCAGAGGGTAGGGCAGGAGGGTGAGGGGGTGGTGGTGGTGGTGGTGGGGGTGGTGCAAGCTCGCCAAGTGATTACCTGTAGGATATGGAAGCCCGAAACTAGGGTACCCCGAGTACCCTCTACCGGCCGCGTACGCGGCGTATGCGGCTGCTGGGAAACCTGCGGGGGAAAAGAACAAACACAGCATGTCACGACACAGACACGTAAACAGCAATGAAAAAAAAAAAAAAAACACAATGCGCAGATCATCACGTTGGCAGCTGCTCTGGAACAATAACAAAATACAGCACCTTTTATATGTCCTGGCTAAACCTTGCACCGCCACACTGATGCCGCTTCAGGGCAATCAAAATAACTTAAACATTACAAGAATCACAAGCTGAAATAATAAAATATCTTCTACAAGTGTTACTTAATGTAAGTAACACACAGAATAATTTCATTTACGTCAAAGCGCCAGCAATAATGAAAGACCAGACAGAAAAATTCGTATGCATTATTTTTAAAAATTAAATTTAACAATGAAATAAAAACAACTTTGGTTCAAACCATTAATTAGATAAATATTTTGAAGAAATTCAAGTGTTACAAAAATTTCTGCAGAGTAAATTAAAAAAAAAAATTGTAGCAGCTGCAAAACATATATACATATAAATTAAAATATCATCTAAGTAAACATATTTGGAATATACAGCTTAAATTATGCATGAATATGTTACTAATGTAACTGAAAATGTACCGAAAAAATACTAAAGTGTGAACATGTGACAAAATTAACATGGAGTTAAATTTATAACTGCTAATTCCCGTCATCACATTTATCTTAGTACAGTAGCCACGATTATTTCTTATAATTAAGATTCAGTATAAACTTGGAAAATCACTATCTCTTAATTTTGTCTGGACGTTTGTATAAAGCTGCTTATTTCTAATAATTTACCACTGTATTCATGTTACCTGTATTATATAAATAGAACATAACATTCCGATTAAAGAACCTTTGGATGTTCTCGGAATCACAAATTATTTTACTACGATCATTAAATATTTTAATGTTTCAAGAGTGCCATTTTTTATATTTTCTTGCACAGTAAAAGTTAAAAGTAAAAGTCGAATTATATAAATAATATTGGTAGCTTTTACTACATACTAAGAAAGTTAAAAGTAAAAATTATCGGACAAAATAATATATTGAACTATAAATTCATTATTATTTTGTAGCACACAAAAATTACACTATAATATTACATTTATAAACAGTAAACAATTTAAATACACTTAAAATACATTAATAATAAGGGGAACATAAACAAATAAAAATGAACAAAAATTTTTAAAATATGAAATACAATATAGGAAATAAATTATAACAGTATATGAGAACCAATATAAAATATTCTGACAAGTTCTACATGTATTATTATATAGGTTATGATGTATTCATCATTCAACGCGGGTAGTCATTAGAATGTCAAAACAAGCAATACTGTTTGTAAAATACAAATTCCTGCATATTTTAATTTATAAAGCGTACAAAATTACATCCAATGCAATAATGGGACGGACGTAATTGTTATCGTTTAATTTTTCCGCAGAGATCAAATAATTTACTTTCACAACATTAATATAAACAATAAAATTTATCAATACAAAGGCTCGGTCAGAATAAAGAGGTTTGAAAAAAAATGCATTCTTTTATGAATGGTTTTGTCATATACGAATGAAGTTGCAGGTCTATTTAGGTAATATGTAATAATCACCAACAAATGATTTATGAAAACAAAAACTCTGCGAACCCTCACTATTGGAAACAAGTTCGCTTAGTAACTCCTGCTCACTGCAGTAACATAAAATAATAACCATATTCTAGACGCTATCACTAGTATTCGGTCAATGATACTGATCAGCAACGCTGAATCGGTTTTATAGAATTTAGGTTAAATTTATGCATGTTTACCAAAGTAATCCTCGGAATTGGGTATTCATTCAATTCAAAAAACTACTTCTGACTTACTCGAAACAAATAAGTTAAAGTTTCAGTTTTAAATGACATACTATATGATGGGATAGTTGATCGTCACCAACTACACATAAAATTAAAAACTTAAAAGAGCCAATGTCAATAACTACAAAATGATTCCTAACTCATAAAGAGTAAACTCAAGCACTATCTACTTAAGATAAAATAAATATTACACATAAAACACAAACTATAACCAAAAATAAACTTATTTATTGACTCACCATCAGGTAAAGCACCCAGCGACCACATAAAATCTAGAAATTCAACAAAAAACATTATTAGACGCGTTTTATGAATAAAATAAGTAATACTAAGTAATTTTTAAAGAACGATATTTTATTTTACTATACTATGGAAACTCAAAATTTCAATATCACATTAAATTTAAAATAAAAGAAAAATAAACAACAAAAACTAAAATGGAAATTACTTTTTTAATGTGATGTTAAAATGAAGTAATTCAAGACTTGAAAATTATTTCTAGCATGAAACCAGGAATAAAATTGTATTACACTGAGTAATTTAGTCTGCATCCATGAAATTTCATAACAACTATTTCTTTTTCTTCTTAGACACTACTACTATACTGCTTACTAAATACCTAAACGTGAGCTGGATTGGACATGGACATAAAACCTGATAAATTTTCAGTTAGGGGTTCACACCTTATATCTTCTGGAATTTTATACGTGGAAAATTCATTGTTCTTCAATAAATAAGTATTAAAGATTTTTTTCTGTATCAGAAAAATAATTCGTGATCATCTTGTGTGGATTATGTATATTATAGAAAATTTTAACTAAATCAAAGAATGTTTTAAATATAATTTCGGAATATAATAAATAAACAAAAATCATATTATTTAAATTATGAGATAAATTATAAAGATGTGTAGTTTATTTAATTATAAAATAATAAAATAGCAATAATAATTTTCAACCAGACACTTGAAGTGCACACGTTATCAAAACTGTTGGTGAAACTAGAACCTCAAAATTTATTTAGTTGTAGACATTATTTTATAGCAAAATTATTTATAGTTGAATACGAAAATTACAAGCTTTAAAATGAGTCTAAGAAAAAAATTTCTACTAAACATAAAAATATTTATGTGAATGTTAATTAGTGTTTTTACTTACTGCACATGTTCAAATACAAAAATCTACATCTACAGTTAGTAATAATTAGTTCCCTAGTAAATGCAAACCAAACAAAAATATTTTGGGTACTAGCTCGTACAGATTTAAATTAATATTTGCGTAAATTAAGCAAGTTTATTGGTCATAATGTGTGAAATAAGATATTTATCTGGAAAGAGTATTCTTCGTGTGTAGATAAGGTAGCCGCAAATAATGGCTAGATTTTATCTTTAATCTTCAACTGTAGCAGCAACCGATGTTCGTGAAGTAATTCTTATCACACGTTGATCATTTTTCATTTCTTCATCCCCTTTGATTTGCAGGTAATTTTTGTAGGCATCTAACTCTACACGGGTTCTAAACACTAAGTTAGTTATCTAGGGCTGGATTCCACTAAAGGTCAAACTACTCTATAGGATGACTAGAAACTACTGTCGTTATTGTTTTTTTCAAAAACAACAAAGCACGAGTGAGTTTTTTCAAAAATTCTCGTTTATTCTAATAATATTTACATATTTTTCAGTCTACGCTACTAAATAATACAAATAAATGTATCTATGCCTACTTATATTGTTTCAGCCTTCAGGCTTTTTAAAATTTTGGAAGTGGTAGCTATTTTAATTTTTTTTTTTTTTTGGAAATTATATTCCACTACTGTTACATTGACATTGCTATTTATAAATGCAAAACTTTAAGTGATGGCATAATGGTTCTTTCATTAATAAAAAAAATAATCTAAGAAACACAGAAGAAATATAATATACATAGTAATGACAAAAACACGTCAAAACAAAAGTATCAAAATAAAACAAAAACAGTATTAGTTTGCAAATTTCTAGCTATACAATTGTTACTTTACTAATTATATAGCATAAAATTAACAGTAGTATAGCATTGTTAAAATGGTTAATGTAGTTATCAATAACTCAGCTAAATAAGTACAACCAATACTCCATTAAAATTTCATC
Organism: Bacillus rossius redtenbacheri; assembly: GCF_032445375.1. Classification (NCBI taxonomy): domain Eukaryota; kingdom Metazoa; phylum Arthropoda; class Insecta; order Phasmatodea; family Bacillidae; genus Bacillus; species Bacillus rossius. The sequence goes on from NC_086332.1 coordinate 58,604,565, forward strand.
CATCACCTGCAGTCTCAGGCAGCCTGGAGGGATCAGTACAGTCAGTAAAAATTACATATAATCAAAAATGCAATAAACTGTTAAAAGGGTAGAGGAATATAATACACTAGAGAGAGAGAGAGAGTTCTCTTCCATTACGATGGCGATAGCGCTACATTTACTAATTATAAATTAGCATCAATACTCTATAAGAAGACTAACACTTCTGTAATAACTTGAGTATTAATAATTTAATATATTAACACTTTCTAATACCACAATTTCTCGATGCTAACGTAACATATAAAATCTAACTATTTCGTCTATAAATTAACCTAGAATCTATTATCACTTTTCAACTACTTAAAAATAATCTGATAAATATATTATACATTTAAAATACTTTTTGAGTATCTTTTACATCACAACTCATATAAAAATTTATCATCAACTTTGGAGAGAATTAATCACTATTCAACAAGCGCTAAGTTTATTATTTACTTTAAAGCTAAAGATTTCTATTAGAGATGACAGAAGATGAACTACACTGCACACTACAAGTATTATAATTACAATAAAATAGTTACTGAGTTCAGTGTAATAAAGTTATGCAGGCGATATATCCTCATTTTTACCAATGAACTGTAAAATAAAATCCAAATGATTTACAAGTGTAACAGTTCTGATCTACTAAAAATGACTGCCTTTCTTTTTTTTTTGCAAAATTCTCAAAACAATAAAGTTACGGTTGATGAAGTCTGCACAACAGTTTTACACTAAACTAGTGCCGTGGAGGTCTAACACACGTCCATGTGGAGCTATGTTTTTAGGACACGCTTTATTAAGAAAACAAATATATTATATATATATATATTACTGGTAGCAATTGAAAAAAAACATACTTTCGCATGATGATAAAAAAAAGATTAGGTCCATGAATTTTCATTTAAAACTTCCGTTATGCTTATCCCAGAAACTGTTATACTTGTCTCACTACCGCTTTGAAGTCTTCGCACGCACAAAAAAAAAAAAAAGGTAGAAATTATAACTTTTTTTTCGCCCTCTTCAGTTTCAAATATTCCATTAACGCTGAAACAGGGGGTCGGTATATCGGGTGACGCGGGCGCGCCGTTGCGGGGAAGCCTTGCAACAGAAACGTGCTTGTCGCAGGCAGGTCGCGGGGCGCGGGGCGCGGGGTCCCCGCCGGCCAGATGACCAGCTCTGCAGCTGAGCTCACTTGGGCCAAGGGCAGCGCACCGATACACCGTCCCAGGCCAGGCCGCTGTTTCTTACTACGCCACATTTCCCAGTTCCTACACTTTTGTCTACGACTGTATCAGCTGTTATAACTTATCTTCAGGTCAAGTCAAAGATCGTGATTTACAGGGACGAAGCTGGGGGGGGGGGGGGGGGGGGAGGAGGGATGTCCGTAGGGTCCAGATCCCTCCCTTCCAGTATTAAAAAAAGTCGAAGACAGGATATGAACATTATATCAAATTAGCTACTTTTAGATTATTAAATAAGAGTTATTGTAATACTCAGTGAGCTACAATGATGTATTTCATCCCCACTATATCCCGGCATGAATCATACACAGAAGCAACAAGAATTGTGTTTCCGAGTAGTCTATATTTAATGCTGGTTTGCACAAGTGTAAGCAGGTATTTTATACCAACTTGAAATGTGTTTTTTATGTATTTAATAACATTAATATATGTGTATTTAAGATTTGTTTTAAATAAATCATTAAATAATTGGTTTTAGAACATTAAATAATTTATTTTAGAACAATGTGTTACAAAAATTAAATAAAAACGAAAATTTTAAATGTTCAGTTATTTCAAGCAATATCATCACTTAAAATTATATTTGTATATGTTTCAGTTCTAAAAGTTTACTATTCCCTGAGATTTGATTTAAGTGTGACAAATCAATTTTATTTTAAAATTAAAAAATAAAGAAAACTTATAAAAAAATATATAATGTTTGTACTGAACTTCCTCCTTACAAAAATCTGGCTACGGCCTTAGCTCTTCTTAATTAAATCGAAACATATTCCGTAATCAAGTATTACGTTTGCTACTAAGGCGAAATAATTTGTTCGTTTGTATGTATATATCAAAATAAATGTATACAACTTATCAAACAAAAAATTTTGATGGGAAAGATTTTGTCGACCCAGCAAAATTGTTTCGTCACTCAAGTGTATTTTGTTGGGTCCACAAAACCAATTATGTCACACACATAACTTGGTTAGCCCAACTAACATTTGGTTGCAGCAGGTATACATTTATTTTGTCATATACAACAAACCGTTATCCATTTGGCCTATTTTTTTTTTTAAATCTGAGCCCAGATGCCCATCTTCCAGCTTGAAAAGCGCCGATATTAAGGGGCCCACCTATTCAGGGGTGTTTCTGTGTTAGTGAGGCGGGATTATAAGTTCGACGCTCGCTGGTGCTTCTAGCGCGGTATCGCCTCTCTCAAATGGCGCGCAATCTTCTCATCGGGAACAGGACAACTATGCTATTCGAGCGATAACCACCACATTGAAAGGCGGAGAAATGAAGATAAAAGTGTAGTGCAAGTATTTTGTGTGGTTTCACGAAACTATACCGGGGGTTTCAATTATAAAATTTAATTACGAAAACAACGCTGTTTTAGCTGTTTCACTCTCTAAAAAATACGGTTTAAAAAACAAAATACGGAAAAATTATCCACCCTCAGCGTTTTCTTAAATGCTTTCCGTAAACAGACACCACAAGCATGTTTTTTATTTTTTTATTTTGAAGCTCTGCAACCGTAGGCCGGGGCCTTAAGCGATTAATACGAGAATTAGCTTTGCTTCTGATTTGTAGCCGTGTCCAAGGCGAATATATCACCAACGTTTCGGTCGACATTGCAGTCGCCATCATCAGGGTAGAGTTACCTACTGAGATTATTACAAGTTCTTCTGCCTTCACCGGTTCGCAAGCACCCACCCGCCAATCACAGAAGCCCAGCTCCGATTGGCCAACACCAACAGGTCAACTAGACGAAAGGGAGGCTGTGATTGGCCCAAAGCTGCAGCCAATCGGGAGTACTAAAGGCAGAAGAACTTGTAGCAACCTCAGTAGGTAAACTCTACCGTGATGACGGCGACTGCAATGTCGAACGAAACGTCGGTGATATATTCGCCTTTGGACACGACTACAACCCAAGAAGCCAAGCTACTTCAGGCAATGGCCGCGAAAGCCTGCGAACGCAGGCAACTTGTGTGAGGTACGTCGCGCGACTCTCGCCAAGGGGGGGGGGGGGGGGGACACAGCTCCGGACGGACGCGTGACAGCCCTCGACGGCGGTCTCAAGGACAGAGGCCCCGCGCTGACCGCAGCGACCCACTGACTGCGCCCTTCTTCAGCGCGAGGCGGGCCCGCCGGCCAGAACACCTGCTCCCTGGACCAAGTCTCCCCCGGGAGATTGCCTCGCTCCATTTCTCTCTCTTTTTTTTTAATTACAGGCCACTCTCATCATCAAAAAAAAAAACACACAGTATTTATCGATGCGACCTCTAAGGAATAAAACACTGCATGTACCACAAAAACACACACACACACATCAAGAACAACTATAATTTTTCATAGTACGCTAGTTGAAAAAAAACATTTTTTGAGTATGTAGCAATATCCATAGACATTATGAAATTTCATGAAACTTTAGCTAACTTCAACGCATCTCGATTGCGCCAAGTAAAACAGTGGTAACCTCCGTGCACATCCTAATTACATTTTAATAATAAAAAATAAGTATACATATAGTTAACTGAACGAGCAATGAAGACATTCGTAATTTTTTTACCTCGATCTCTCTCGGAGGAACTTTAAAAAATAATATAATGTCCTGTGTCGAAAATGTTATAACAAGCACTAAACACATGTTACATTTATACATAATGAACACAAGAACAAGACAACCACACGAAAACAAAAAAAATAAATAAATAACAACCTAAAATTTTTTCATCTAATTTTTTTCCTGTAAATTGAAACAATAAATGTGACAACATATTATTTATTTTAAAAGAGACATAAATCAGCAAAATACGTAATTTATCATAGTAAAGATGTTGCGTCAAAGTATGCAGAAATTTAATAAATAGTTCTTATAGTTTTGAAGGGATGAACACTTATTTAAGATATGTATTAACATCAGACGTTTAAAACACTGTTTGACACACAACACATCAATTATGACTTTAACTAATGTTTATTTATAATTTATATATATTTTTTCTAAATACTGATTAATAAACCCTAACTTTAAATACGTCTATAGAACATCTTATCACAATAGGTACAATTAATAAAAGGAAGGTAATATGTAATACATAATGGTACCAAAACTCTCAAATGCTACGCCCCTTTACCCCATTGATGCGGGTAAGGGGGGAGAATAAGTTAATAATTTAAGGACCCAGCATCCACGGACATACGGTATCGCAGCCACTTGAGAAATTTATGTTAATCAACGTTTTTTAGGATCAAAATTCGATTTAGTTTTGAGTGTATACACTTGGTCAGTAGGTACAGAAGACTTATTGACATTATGGTACTTCCCACTTTTGTCGATGCAAAACAATCTTTGAAATGTTCGAAGTACAACCTGCTGGGACACGCTCGTACAATGATACGTGCACTGTTCTCTGAGAAACAAATTACAGTATCACTAATATAATAACTTTTAAAAAGTACATTACCCAACAAATAAACCGGCATACAGCCAAATCACTTGTTCGCTAGCTGCTTCTAAACAAAATTGTGCTCTTGGATATTAGTTTCTTCCGAGTAGGCGTTTCTGCTTTAAACCAGGTATATACATTCTAGAATCTAAAGGCTGACTAGATCTTAAGTTCCATTAATTACACTATCTCTATATCTTCTACTGCAAATTGTTATTTTGATTGTATGAAATGCGTCTTCCTCTCTCGCTACTAACTACTCAGGCACAACAATAACCACCACTAGTTAAAAGTAAATGGTTGCTTTCGTCGCACAGTAATATTTTCTCAAAACTTACAATGACTATATTGCGCACTACTGTTTAAAAATTGAAGTCACAAACGAGGGATGGATTATATTATTGTTTCATGTAAGCAACGGCGTTTTATACCAATCAAAGAAAACAGCCTTTACTTATGAAAATTTACCTTTAAGTAAAAGTTTAAAACTTGCTACTAACATTACTACATATATTTAATGTTAAATCCGTCTTCACTTTGGCTTGTCTAGAATAAGCAATAATAAGTGAAATGTCAGGACTCGCGAATATAGCTTATTGTCGACGTCATCAAATTTGGCATTAGTCTCAAACAATGTACCTTTAAACAAACACGCCTTTATACCACTTAAACGGCATTGACTAACTACACTTCATGAAATACTACATAGTATGTACACAAAAATTAAAACAATGCATGTAATCATGTACCTTTAATTACATTAGTGTTGTACATTTTGTAAAAAATATTAACTTTCGTTGGTAATTTTTTAAACATATATAAAAAATACTACATCAAACTATTTCGATAGCCATGATAATCAGACTTTTGTGCGATATGAAAGGCTTACGAATATTAGCTAACTATTACATAAACTGCATCAATTAAACTTAGTGCTAAGCATTTCAGTACTGATATGCATTCAGCATTTCAGTCAAAGTTTGTTATCACACAAACTTAGATATGTTTAACTAGTGGTGGCGAAATGAGAAAGACACATAAAAAGTACCAGTCTTTAAGCACTAACTAAACCTACTAAAATCTACAATTTTGTTTTGAATAATATCAGGCCACTTCGGTAAGACTAGATATCTATTAATACCTAAGTTCTAAGCTAGGAATCACAGATAATCCCTGATCAAAAAATCATCGTGTAAAGAGATTTGAAAGAGAGGAAGAGTCAGATGGAATTTTTTTTGGAAAGCGAATCATTATATAGAATGAGTCTGAATCCTACCGACAATTTCGGCGGCAGGTTTATCACGTAAAAATAAGTTTATATATACACACACGCGACATATGGCGTAAAGTGCTTCCCAAGACTGGTATAAGCCTTTGAAGTTGCAGCTGAAACTGTAGTTTTTTAAAATAATAAAGTAACTATGTATGATAAAACGTTAAATGTCTGCATATTGTTAAACTGGACAAATTTCAACAAACACTGAAACTCTTATAAAGTAAAATTATTTAATAAAAATATTTTAGGGTAACACCATCAATTCATATAAATTTTGGTGACGCGGAGGAATAATTTGGTTTTCGAAATGCTGATCATTATTCTACATGTCAAAAGTAACGTAAAAGGATGCCTTGTTGTAGTACATTATACCCCACCGTTTTCGCGAGGAACTAAAATAAAACGTGGAAGGAAATACTTCGACGCCTGGCAAGTGTGCAATACTCACAAAACACTGTTTCAAACAGTTGTCACTTGTGAGGAAAGATTTTGTCATAAATCATAAACTGTTTCTTTATTATTTACAAAAAAACTATAGGTTCAGCTGCAAGACATATACATCAGTCTTGGGAAACGATTTAGACCATGTATGTCGTACATACGTTTTCAACTTATTTGTACGTGATGAAACTGCAGCCGAAATTTGTCGGTCGAATTTAGACTCAATCTGTATACAGGTTGATAGCTTAAGTGTGCAGAGTAAACGCCCATTCAAGTCAAGAAGACAGCGAAAATCGATCTGGAAAAGTTTCCAACAATAATAACTGTGAAACTTCTAAGAAGTGATATGTTACGATACTATACTCAAAAATGATATTTCAAAACCAAAGTTTATAAGGTTGATAGCTTAAGTGTGCAGAGTAAAAGCCCATTCAATTCAAGAAGACAGTGAAAATCGATCTGGAAAAGTTTTCAACAATAATAACTGTGAAACTTCTAAGAAGTGATATGTTACGATACTATACTCAAAAAATATATTTCAAAACCAAAGTTTATCAAATATATTCGAATAAAAACTTTTCATTATAGTCTGGTCGATAATACAGACAAATATTTAAGTGTACTTAGAGAAAAAAATATCATGTGAGAAATATATATTCTTTGTAAATATGAAGGCGGAAACCTCGTTTATTATCAAACAGGTTTGCACACGAATTTTACGCTTTTCAGCCTTAAGAAATTGCAGTGGAATTTATTAACACCTTAAACATGAATCCTTTGATATTTCGTTCTGAAAAGCTACAGATATAATATGAAATATTCTATATTTTACTAGAAGAACAGAGAGAGATAAATCCAAGAGAATAATGCGACTTGCAGAATGCAGTGAACAGCCGAATAGAATGAAATAATGTGACCAGATGAAGTGAGAATACTGAAGTAATTTCCACATTGTTCTTCTTCTGAGTATTTGAATGTAAACAAACTGGGAAACACATGGCAGCTATGAAATATATTAACTCCTTGCATCTAAGTAAAAAATATTTTTTTGGGCCATGCCACTAATTTTGATACAGTAAATTTGTATAAAAATAGTGTCCTTACCATTGTATAATCTATTACGCCACTAAATATGTTAATGTATTTTCATATCACTACAAAATAAAATATAAATAATTACCATATATGCATAATAGTTTATTTAAATTAATTTTTAAAATAATTTCAATTTACTATAAATATTTAATGAGTTATAATTTCAAGAAATGTATTCATGTAGACTCCATTTAAGCGTAATGACACCGTGAAACTCATACAAATGAGCTCATGCTTCACACAAACTATTCAGCCGAAACAAAGTTAACTATACCGAAAATTCGGCACACAATTTGACACAATGAGATTAAGTCTTAGAACTTTTATTTGGCATCTTTGAAACGTTTCTCGATAATACTATATTTAAAAAAAACACTATCTTTAATCTGTTTTCGCGTGCAGGAACATTAAAGTAGCCCATAAATGCACATACTGTGATTCGATACTGGTGCAGTAAATCAAATAGAAGAAAACAAAATGGCTATCATTGATTACTGGTATGTTAGTTGTTGAGCAATTTTGCGGGGTTTTTTTCGAGAAAAATAAATTAAAGCAAATCTAATAAAGCTAGACAAAGTACTCTATTCTACGACTCATAAAATAGGAACTAGTAATTACCATCTAAACCCGTCGAAATCAAACCAATTGACCAGATATAAAACAACGCAGGAAATGTGCTGCATGACGACATAAGTACGTGATAAGAGAAAAAGATGCGCTGAATGACATGCGAACATCGTGCGCTCAGAACGAGGTAGACTACACGCAATCTGCGCTGTAAATAAAAAATAAAAAATCGTAGCCCCAAACATAGAACGGCTTGTTTGCCAACAGAACTGTCAAAAAAACGCAATTCATGACGGACGAAGATGCAAAATTGTCGAGGATAAAAATAATTTTCTATGTCTCAATTTCAATGCAATATTTCGTGTGTAATACATTAAAACAGTGATGGCCAACTTCATTCTTTTCGAGGACCAGACAAAATGAATGTTTCTGACAATTTTTTGTTTTGTTTTGCATGTTATGTACCACGAATTTGTGTCATGTGAAGAAGTAACAGAAACATAAGTACATTAATAATAATAATTTATAATTCTAAAAATCTTAGAAGAATTACCATGAAACATATTATAAGTTTATTTAAAAATAAATGATAGTACCTAGTGGATCCTTGCATGAGGATAATATGGCTTTGAAACAGTGTCTGCTGACAACTTATTTTACAGACACAAACGGCTAACACGCGACAGTACGGATGTTGGCCATGACTGCAGTAACAAAGCACGGGAGACGAGCGCAAGTGGACAGAGCTGTTGGCAGAAGGCCGGCGGCACGGGCGGGAGCGACGCTCGCCGCTACTGGTGGCCCGGGACGGACGGCGCGAACATGTGTCATAGCCCCACGGCGGCGGGGATGGCCGGGTGGTACATGGCCGACACGTCCAGCCCCTGCACGCCCAGCAGGTCGCTCATGCTGTACGACAGCGCCGGCGCCGCCGCCGCCACCGGGTGCGGCCGCAGCGACGCGGCGGCGGCGGCGGCGGCCTGGGCGTGCGCGTGCGCCGCGGCGGCGGCGTAGGCGCGCTTGCACGACGCGGCGGCTGCGACGCCGTAGAGCGCGGACGCGGGGGCGGTGGCGTACTGCAGCACGCCCGCCGGGCCGGGGGCGGCGGCGAGGGGCACGAGGCCGGGGGCGGCGGCGCCGTGGTGGTGCACGGTGGAGGGGAGGGGGTAGGGCGCGTAGCGGTAGGCGGCGGCGGTGGTGGAGGCGGCGAGGCCGGCCGCGGAGGCGGGGTTCAGCATGAACAACTCACCGTATGTGCCGCGGCCTGCCGCGCGCGTCTTGGCCAGGTTCGCAGGCAGCATCACTTCCTTGGGCTGCGCCTTCTTGCACTCCACCTGCAACACGCCGTCTCGCTCACTGCGCCGCTTCGACGCAACCACGCCGATCACCAGGCTTCCGCGGCCATTGTTCGAGTTGCTTGGCTTGTAGGTTCTGCCTGCCACGACGGCGAAGGGTTCGCCAACGTAACGGTTGACGCTGCAGTCCGCATATTTAGGGCAACAATCTCCTGAGGGTGTTGGGAGTTCTATTGTCTTTAAATACTCTTTCTCTTGGGAGGTGTGTATTTACTAACTGACAACAAAGACTTCCCAGGAAAAATAACTCCCAAAACACTAAGAAAGATATTTCTACCCCAAAGATGGTGACTGCAATGTCAACCGTAAAGCAGGCGAACCCTTCGCATTCGACGCGGCTAGTATCCACACGACAAGCAACCTAAGTTCTAGCATGCCACTGGAATCGAAATCGGGATGACAGTGCTGAGACTCGCACACAGGACCTCCAGGATTCGAATACGATATATTCATAACTGTGTCATCTCGCCTTTCGAGCAGTGATTCCTGTATAAATGTACCCTCTCCCTTCTATGAGGTTTCGCTAGAATTCTTCCTATTCCTCTCACTCAGTTACTTCTCCAATGCTAACTCATTAAAACCTCAAGAATTATGTTCGCTATTTCACCTGAATAATTATTCTGTTCGCTATTTAAGAAACAACTAACTGAGCCTTGGGTAAGTTACACGGTCACTATAATAGTTTATTTTACGAAGAAAAGGATATCCTGAAATTAAGTGTTATAAAGTGGTTGGTTCTAAATCTGGTAGCAGGAACCTGTTTGTTGTACTCATTGCGATTTTTGGATTGAATTATAAACATATAGAAACCAGATGCAAGTAAATCAGGGATATATTTATTGGAAAGGCAAAACAGCTGCTATAGTCTATCTAACAGCTAAAGCGTAGATAAAATATATATAGCCTAAAAAAAAAAAAAAAAAAAAAAAAACGTTTCATGTGGTTTCGGCAACGTTTCCATGAAAGACCCGAAGAGAAAATAAAATAGGCGGATATTCCCATGTCTCAGCTAACCAGCGAAGCAACAAATGATTTTAATCTGGACGAAGCAACGCTTTTGGTTTCCTGAGACTACGAAAATATAATTCTAGCATTTTAAGACGCTGTGATATAGCTGAATACTAAAAACAAATTATGTTTCAGAATGCCAAAAAACTGCTAAGTCAGGCATATTGGTACAGATTATATAATTATTATACGCTGGATACATTACTTTAAAAAAGGATAGGCTTAGTTATTTGTTTAAGTGCGGCCCCGAATTTTAAAATATTCTCAATTCCAGTTCTTCCTTTTTGAGCTTAAATCTAAATGCGTACCACAATTAAAATGTTAAATACTAAAGTACTTGGTCAGAAGTTTATCAGCAAATCAAAGCATGATGTAAGTAACGAAATCTTATGGTTGCTTATTTTTTTTTAAATTTTAAGCGCATTCGTTCACATAAATGTACGTTTAATAATTAAGTGATTTCGTAAACATTATTAAAGAGCACGGTTACACGGCACAGCAAAACTAGTTTTATAGAATATATTTAGGTAGCTAAATTTAAATATATTGACTTTATTGAGAACTAAATGCTTGTCACGGAAATAGATTGTTTCCAGTTCTAATCTATCTCAATGTTTAAGTTTTGGTGCTTTTTAATCATGGGTCTTTAACTGCATAATTAAAACTACCACGCCACACAATTATTCTAAACTGAAATTCTCGTGCACAAAACAAATCAGTTCATGTATTTTATTTTCGTGTTGATTTTTTCGCTGGTGCACGACTCGCGTTTAGCACATTTTTTAAACCGTGTTCTGTTTACGTTAAACCAGCCAATGACAAACAAGCTTAGAAGATGTAAACCCAAACATCCCGAAAATTTCAGGGAAAATGTTACCAGTTGCTGATTAAAACTTTTTTTTAAAATTAAGTAGTTAAAATTGCCATGTAAACGAGACCTAAAATACCAAAAAATAATTAAATAAGTTTCATACCAATAGAAGCATGCACACTGCACAAAAGAAGAAGACTACGCACCAAAAAAAAAAAAGAAGGAAAAGATAAGTCTCCACTCACCATTTTGTTGTTTATTTCGTGGAAGTGAATCTCACATACTTTGTCTACAACATCTTCGCTCTGGAACGTCACGAAACCGAAACCTGCAACAAAAAAAAAAGTTGCATATAATAGTCACCGTTATGATACTATCATTGTGCATTAAGGGATAAAATACATTAAAAATTTAATTCAGAACTATTCGTCGAAAATAACATGAAATTCAGAATACATATATTGGTAAAACACTGGTAATGGCCAAGCCTATGCTGTTTTAGTTCCACTCCAACCACGATGAACATAACCAAGCAAATGTCCATCCAGGTTAAGAAGCCAGATAATGTGACAACAAGGACATATGACTATCCCACACAACCAGAGGAAAACATATTATTCGTAAATTGAATCGGGGAACATGTATTAGTAACAATAAAAATAGGGATGGGACAGTAAAATTCTCACATATCATTAATTCTTTAGTACTGTAAAGATTTGATATTTGAGGAAAAAAATTCAAGAAACGAAAACGAGGTAGAGAAATTCAGAAATTTAAACAGTAACACTTGACTTAGACTAAATTATTTATCCCTAAAGACGCTATCAAAGATAATTATTGTATTTGCCATTAATCAATACGCTTTTAAAATGTTTGTTTAGCACTTCAGAAAAATTGTTTGACACAAAAAGGAATTTAATTGTATACTCAATAGGTAAATATGTTTTTTTTAATAAAACTTAAATGGGTTGATAGATTCTACAAAACTTGAATTTCTGTGAGTAGAAATCGAAAATCGAATTTGATAAAAGCCAATTATACTGTCCAGCTGCATTACCACGTTATATAGGTATACGTATTAAATAATTTTAAAAAAATAATTTTACGTCTGAATTTTAACTAGAGGCTCATCAAAGTGAATTAGATACACACAGGTATTATACTAATGCCCCTGAGTTCCATATGAATGCATATGAAAAGCCACACAGGGAAAAACCCTTCAGTGCTGAAGAGGGAATCAAATCCACAGCCTTCAGTGTCCAGTCCGTACAAAACAGATTATCACAACACTTTAAATTAAGAAAGTTAAGGAATATATTCTAAATATATGTGTTTATATACGTGTACATAAGCAACGTTTAGTACAAAGATCTTATTGAAATTTCACAGTATTAATGCGGCCATATAACGTGATACTAATATGCATATTCCGTGTATATTATATCGACGACATGATCAGTTTAGAAATGTTTTATTATGAACATATGTACGTTGCATAAAAAATAGCGTCCTTAGATGAATTGCACCTCAAAACTCGCCGTGTTAAGAAGCGAAGTACATTTCACGATACAAATTTTGCTCTGGGATCGATTCTCAGTCATGTCGACTTTTTTGGACTCCCGCTCGCGAATATCCACCTCTAACTTGTATCGGTATTCTTATATACATAAACATAAATATGTATAAACGAGTAGGTGACTTCAAGACTCCCGCATTTAGCCTTTGAGCGAGTTGGAAAATCGCGCTCTGTCGGTTGTTTCCGTCACGTCTGAGGAGCACGTAAAATAAAAATAAAGACTATAGGCTCAATAAGTGTACTAACGGACTGATAAATATTTTTAAAAAGTTACTATAGCAGATATATAAACAAAGTTAATATTTTTTTTTTTTCATTTAGGCGACGAGGAACTCGGAAGAAGCAGTCATTGCAAGTGGAAAAACCGAGGGGAAGGAAGAATAAGTCGGACCAATCCACGCGAGAATGAAAGAAAGACGAGGCGGCGGTAATTTTAAGGAAACAATTTCTTCTCCTAGTTCATTTCATCCCCCAAAGTAGCAAGATGCAAACGCGATGTCTCATAGCTAGACGCGCGGCGGAAACTTTTCATTGGCTCCTCTCAATCTACCGACAGAAAAGGGCGATAGTAGCTGCAACTCACTCGACTTGTTTCCAAACTAGAAATTAAATGTGCAGATGCAATACAAGTTGTACATCCAGCTGCTGATTCTGGTAATTATACTCATTCTGCCTCAATGCTGGGAAAATAAGAAATTGTAGCAAGAAATACACGAAGAAGTTTTCAAATTTGGCCGAAAACAACACGGAATGAGAAATACAGGGGTAATGAGGTTGTAAAAAAAGCTTGAACTGCTGCTCCACACAGTTTCCCGAAGTTGAAAATGAATGTGGAAAATAACTGGGTACAGTTGCGACGACTTTTGTTGCAAAACAATAATAATGGAGTAAAAAAACGAATCTTCAGTAATTACTTTTAAAATAAAATTGACATCAGAAAGTCGTCAAAAAATTGATCGTTTTAAATACTTTGTGGGAGAAATCGCCGTATAAATGATACATGGAAAAATGTCAAATAAGTATGTATGTGTAGGTATGTGTGCGTAGGTGTGTGTGTGTGAGTGTGTGTGTGCGCGCGCGAGTCTCTTGTGTGTGCTCATCTGCCCATTCCCCAACGCTGCACACAGGATCGTCGAGAGAAACTAAGGGCCAGGGGGGGGGGGGGGGCAAAAAAATTCTGTCGAGCCAACTGCCAACCCTTGATGTAAGTTACAAATTCTGAAACCCAACAATTTAAAAAAAAAAAAAAAGACAGCAAGCGTTACCGTGACTATAACTAAAAAAGTGATCTGCGCGTATTGCATAACTTGTAAATTTACTATGAATTACATTAGCAATATACTTGTAATCTTAATCCTATCAGGGTTAACACATTATACACAAAATAAAAACCACAGGGGCGTAGCCGCCACGCGCGTTAAAAGTGAAACTTCGCAGATAGGAGAGATAGCACATTTTTGGGGTACTCTAATATTTGAAACAAGCTAAATCACTGAAAATAGACCTTAATTTACTAATGGGTGTCCAAGTCTTCGATGGAATCTAAGGATGAATAAATGGGTTTATGATAGCTGAAATATGATACACCATCCCACAACTCTAAAGCTGACATCGGGTCCAAACCCTGAGTTGAAAGTTTAGAGTTGCGAATTTCGAGTTGCAAAAGTATGCAAAAGCATGAACAAAGATGTAAAGATAAAAAAAACATACTGGAAAGCACACGAAACTATGCGCTGCTGCCGCCATATGTAACCGGCTTTATATATGTTTCAATTCAACCCCCCTCCCTTTTTTTTTTCCAAACCTGCGCCATCGAGCAAAATGCGTTGCATAAGTTACACACGTTAACTCCGGTACCTCCTTACTGCCATTACCCGGTGATTCTGATATAACTCTGCCAATTTTAACTTCAATAAATAACGGGAAATATCCCCCCCCCCCCCCACATTTTCCTGGTCGGCACTGGTTGTGCGCTGCTGCCGTGTTTTTCGCACCGGCGCGGCGCGGCAGTGCGTTGTTTGGCCCGCGTCGTGGCGTGGGGTTCATTAATCACTCCGCCAGAGTTTGGTAGGAAGGGGGAGGAGGGGAGGTGTTCCTAATTGCTTCGTAAGCTATTTCCCCGACACCCCCTCCACAGCCCAGACGTCGAGCACATCCCTCCAGCGACTAGCGCCGAGCTGTCTCGACGGGAAGATGGAAGAACGCCTGCTCCCTCCTGGCAAGGATAAACTTGAGCCCGGAACTCCTTCAGCCGCACCGCGCGAGAACAAAAAGCTGCGCTCTCCTTTCCCTGAAGCAGGCGCCTCGAACGCAAGGGTTTCTCGTCGGAGCGGGTGCGACGCCCTTAGCTTGAGCTCGGCCAGACACTGGGCCGAGCACACACTCGTAACAATGATTTGAAAAAAAAAATGTTTCAGCCCAATTTCGACATAACCTTTGAACTCCTATGTCGAATCAAGTTCACCATCTTTGATAACCTGTTCCAATCCTTTTTTGTAGAGTGTGGCTCTCCACTTCCCAGGTCGCAGCATCTAACACAAAGTCGCATGATTTCAGGAGATTGGGAAATCGTAGACTCGACAAATGACTGGAAACAGGAATTTAAAGATATAAAAACCTGGCTTGACATAGAAGATAAAAAGGGTTAATTCTGAGTGCTTCCCACAAAGAAAAATGTTCGTGTGGTGTCACCAAAGTTATGTGGTCGGACTCCATAGTTGAAGACCCAGCCAATTTTGTTGGTTAGGTTTATCAGTGCGAATCCAGGATAAGGCATGGATGTACGTATGTAGCATTTTTCATTGAACGATAATTTTAAATTTAATTGTGAGTCCCATTTTAGTCTTTAAAAAAATTGTTATAAGTTGTGTAAAAAACCTGACGACTACGTCAAAGAAGTATTTTTAGTGTATTCTACATTAGTTTAAAATTATTATAAGTAAAGTTAATTTGCGGTCCCGGATACCGGCGGGCAAATTAAAACGTCGATTTTAAGACGGTATTCGACTTATTGCACAAACCTTTCTCTGTTAACATATTTTTGTTTTTCCACACAAGAACCAAATTGCATTATTATAAATTGGCGTAATATATTGGGTGTAAAAAAGTCACGCCAGTGATAAAAATTACGAGACTCAAGCAAATTTTTTTTACATCCACTAAGTGAATAAATGTTACAAATATTCGTGACGGAATAACAAATGCAAGGAGGGATCGAGTTAAAAATTAAATTCGCGCTTAAATAACAGTAACGACAAAAAAAAAACAACATGGCGTGTGAGACCTAATCTTAAGGGTACAAGAATTTATGATTAAAATAGATACCGGTTCTAAAACACTGAGATACTGCACAGTATTAAAAATTACTTATACTGTTCTGTAACTAACATTTGGTATGTTTCGCCATGTTTACATGTTTTTTTCAAAGACACCTTTAAAAACCATGAGTTTCCCTTGTCTTCCAAATTTTCCCTGTTCGTGGGAAACCTCGGAAAACCTTACACTTACGCAGCGCGCGCTGAACGTACGCACGTAACCGACAAAGCGTTTTCCGCTAGATTTCCTGTCCGCGCGAGACGCTTTTTAAAAATGCGCCACCGTAAACAGAGCGTTATTGCACTGCGCGCCGTTCAGTTTTATCAGCCGAGGAGGGGATTTTGGAGGAGGGGGAGGGGGGGGGGGGGCAAAAAGTTACAATGCTGACACAAAAAAAAAATACCAGCAAACACGCCCGTTATCTTCGCCGTTATGGCACCCTGCGATGGCTGGAAAGAATAAAACCAAAAAAAGAAGTTATAACCGCCTCTCTCCCCACGATAGACACACTCCGACGGCGCTGCAGTCCTAACATTCTCACCGAGCCCCGCGAATAAAAAATAACGGCTCTTGTCTACGACGGCATCAACCGTAAGAACACGTGTTTAGAATCGTCGAGCCAAACACATCTATTTGGTCCTCGAGCAGTTGCGACAACAGTCAAATATCTGAAGATAATCTTATTTACAGCCGATCGGGTTAAGTCAAGGCAACGAAATCAGAGCGTAACGAAAAGTGCAACGGTCAGGAATGGGGCGATCGACGACGGGACTTTAGGTTTTTCGTCGCGTGTTTTTTGCAATTGTAAACATCCAGTGTGAACCTCCATTGTGCACATAATTGTTTAATTAAATAGTTCAAGTGAATTATGGAAAAAAAAGTCTATCAAGTGGATAATTCAATTGTGAAGTTTCACTTCTAACGATCTTGACGACCACGCTTTATTCCCCCACCCCCCAACCCCGCAAAGCTATAAATATGCTGCAGTACAATGGATGTTGACGAGATAATACAAAGATGACACAGTGTCATGTAAAAAATACACGAATTAACACGTTTTGTGGGATACAAGTTTGTCTGCACTAAATTATTACAAAAATAGATGGTGTTTTAAGTCAAGCTTGCGACAAATGCCCGGACCATCCTTCTTTGCCCTGTAATGAACCTGCCTGCTTAATGCTTGCCACATGAATATTCTTAGGGTTTTCTCTGTGTCTACGCAGGTTTTACCTGGATTCAAATTAAATAGGTATAGTCTAGAATTAAGATAAGGGAGTTATTCAGGGCATCAATTGCTGGTCAATCCTCAAACAAAGCATACCACGCATGCTACCCTTCCTGAATGACTAAACCCAAGCATGACCAGGCATACAGGCTTCGGCCTGGGACGCACCTAGGTCCCTCCCTAACCCGGACCCTTCCTGCAAATACACATAGATATTTAATTCGGTTGTAAAAAAATTAACTCAAAAATACATACGCGACAGGAGGGTTCTTTTCTGGTATAGTTGCCTACAAAACATGTATCATTTTCCGAAGTTAAGCTCTTCTGGATACAGTATTAATTGGATACAGTTTTAATTAATTGGTGTTAGCAATCGATGTGGAAATCCTCGCTATACCGCCCTGTTTGTCACTGAAGGGCATTGAGTAAAAAAAAAAGTTTGCAGTTTCTTATTCGTGGAAACTTGAAACTACGCGATTTTTTCAATGAAATTTTCTCCATTTCTTTTTTGTGCGACAATAGTCACATTTTCCCTTAATACAATCAAAGTAAAAGGTACAAAAATTTTTTTTTCACGTCATAACATATGCATGATGTAATTAGTCACCCCTTTCACTAAAATAAATTGTTTACATAATTAATTGGTTTTCCTGACATGCATGACAAGACATCTTTAGTTAACACATTTAGGCTTGTATATAAAAATATTGATCTAGCACTTATAAAAATAGACTAACATTTAAAACTTTTTTTTGGCGGGATATTCATGATTAACTCTTGACAAGCGATGCTAGCGCGACGCCCGAAAGAGTGGATATGCAAGGCACGCAGAGAGAGATATATTGATGGGCTTCTTTCCCCCGCCGGGCCCAAGCCTTCTGCCGTGCGAGGTACGACACGTGTTAAGGCCAGCCGCTGCAGCTCGAGTGTGTGAGCTGACATCTCCCGACAGATAGCAGCACTTCGCGCAACCTCTCCCGAGTGCTTCGCTCCTCCCACTCCACCCTCCCTCCGATGGCCTTTCCGCTCCTCGCCCTCCTCCCAAACGACCCGGCCGTGCTCAGTGATGCGTGGGTGGGGCGGGCGTGGCATCTCCGCTGCGGTCTCCATTTGAGACGCTCTCTCCGCTGCCTCCAGCATGTCGCGTGACGTCACGGGAGAAGAGCCTCGGCGCTGCAGTCGACTGCGGTTCGCTGCCCGAGAAATGGGAGATGGGGCACCGCCATCTTGGATTTTTCCTTCTTTTTTTTTTATAATTCTGACTATCCCACTTTTTTTGTTACATTTCAAGGCATGAATCATATCTCCCAGACCTGTACCCTGTTGCAACCATATGTTTGCTTACAAGCTCTAGTCTGTAAGCGCCGCGAGGTGATAACTTATTATTCCACGCGGGCGACTACAACTAGGAATACAATCACACCAGTTCACAAGTGCTGACTTCAACACGAAGCCAAAGCTAAATCCAACGTCATTTAAAATCAAAATATTTAGCAAAGAAGCTTTATTGAAAGCGGTATCAAAATATTTTAATCGTTTCTTTAAAGGAAGCGACTCCCAGTGTGATAACACGCACCCCGCCATTTGGTGGCGGGAAAAAATTTCAGTCGCCACAGATGCATATGTAACCTACAATTACAACACTGCAGACATCTATCAAACATATGCATAAGAGGAAAAAAAAAAGGGGGGGGGGGCACTTTTTACGAAACAAAAATAAAATACGGAGAAGCGTACCTATATAAAAACCCTAAGTTTCCAAAACTTAAATGATGCCTTTAATAAGTACTGCCGTGTCAGTCTTAGCAAAATGCCAGAAAGGTTAATTTGTAAAGTTAATTTCTTTGCTTATTTGTGTTTCACATCTCATAAACGAGGCCACTGCACATAAGTTTGACGGAGAGTCGAACACTGCATTAGATAAAGAACAATCGCAGAATTTGCTTGGTTTCAGGGAACCACAGAACAATGGCTGCAGAGTGAGTCGAACATATGTTTTACCACCAAGCCACCTCATCCTCATTTCTGGTTGAATATAGGATTACTGAAATCATAAATAGTGCTAATTAAACTAAAATACCGAATTAAAAATTAAACGACATTATGCATATCCTTTAGATGACCTTCGGTAACGACTTGAACCGTACCTTAAATGTATCTTTATTCTTTAGTTAAGTAAATAAATAAAAAAGTAGTATTTATTAGACTTTAATTCATTAAGAAACACCATTTATATATTTTTTAAATTATAAAAACACAAACAATCTTTATGTGAAAATTTATCACACTAAACAGTTTTCTGTGCTGGTTCTCAATACGCAAATAGAATGAGCGGAAATTTTAATTATCTCACGATTTACGATTTTAAAACGCATATGTTTATTATGATTTGAAAAACCACCCAGTAATTCATAATGGATTAATTGTTTATCAGCTTTTGACGGTCGCAAAATAATAATAAAAAAAGACCCAGATCTCAGGTCCACTTAATTCCTAAGACAACTTTTGCGCCAAATATATCGAAAGTTGACACCTTTTTAAATTTCCAAACATTTAAAAGTCACATGCTGAACTAACAAGGTGGCCCAAAATTAAACGGATTGAGCAGAAGAAATGACAATAAAAAGGTTTTAAACAATGCATGTTGTTATAACCTCCAAAGAGCTTGTATTTGTTTGTACAGCAAAACTCGTGTCGATGCAGTATTTCTAGGCACAGCTTTTAAGCCCTGCTGCAGCACAATCCAAAATATTTCCCAAGCGTGTAGGTCACTAAAATGTTTTTTAACTTCTCGGAAATGTACACTGCCGTTCGGCGCTCTTTTTGTTCAGCACACGGGCCGTTACCTTTCCAGTCCCAGGTGTTGCATAACATTTCCTGAATCATCTAAAAAGCAAAATGGACGACGGTAGTGAAGTCATAAACTGTTTTTTGCGGATTATGAAGTTCATTATCTTATAAAGCGATAACACGCCACAGCTAAACTAGTTTAAGTGAATATGCTTAGGTAGCCTTACAAGGGAATACACTGTTTACGGCACGAATCGATCGTAATGTTTACGTTTGCATTTGGCGTTTGTTAAAATGGGTCTTAAATTACATACTTAAATCTATCATACCACCGTCAGAATTAATTATCATTTGTCATTCACTTACATAAAAAATCAGTTCATATATTTTATACAACTTGATTCCTGCTGCTTCACAACTCACGTTCACGTTTTTTGGAGTGAAACCAGCCAATCACAAGCAAGCATTGAATCCGGAATATCCGCTTAGTTTGAATGAGATAAAACGCAGGTGGGAACTTGTTGAGAATACATGTAACCAATTTCTGAGTCAAATATATTAAAATGAAGCAGTTTGAATTGCCGTTATAACCGTGGACTTAAGACATTTGAACAGATGTTTCTTTCACGCTCGTGTGAGGAAGATCGCGTTAACCGATCCCAATACGTGGCATCACTCACGTTTATGAGCACAGAGTAGAAACCCAACGTTTTTCAGCGAAATATATTTTTCGTGATCCCACCGACTTAAAGGTTGGCCACGCACTACATGTAGAACGTTTGGTTTGTTTGCAAATTTTTGATTTTCGAGAACATTTTTTTTTCTTTCAAAAATGAAATTGAAACAAATTGGTATGCATTGCTGTGAAAATTGAGAAAATAAACTTCAAATGAGTGGCTACCGACGTATTCAGGACAAAAAAGTTTATTCATGAATATTTACCTGACTTTCGTTTAGTAATTGATAAAATGTAGTGTATACCGTTACCTATATAGGGACCAAAATTAAAAAAAAAGTAATGTTATACAGGAGAACATAAGAATAAACAGTGTTAAGATAAAAATAACGGCAATGATATGCAATAAAGCAACTTGACTGGTGAAGCTGAAGCGAGCCTTACGCGGGACGACCGCCGATGACGTCAGCGGGAGACGAAAGCGAGAGGACACGTGGGCGCCCCGACACGTGCGGACGGCGTCTACTCGAGGTGTGGATGTGTGGGCAGGGGTGGAGGGAGGAGTTTCCAAGGGCGCGGAAGGGTTTTCTAGCGAGACCGAGAAGGGGAAAGGACGAGCGGGGGAAGGACTTTTATTGGCCATTACCGCCGACGGTTTTTACGAGTCGCCGAAACGTACACCTACCCGTCTCTCCGCCATCCCCCTTTCCAGCACTTGGAGCGGGGCCCATTCGACCCCAGCTCTCCAGGCGAGTCTACGAGATACATCATCGCCGCCGACGACACTGTTGCGTTCCTGTGCCTTAGGCCGGTGTCGCGCTGTGCGTGTCTGCCGCTGCGGCTAAAACTGCGCAGCGATTTATGGCTGAATATCCCTTCGAACAGCTTTTCTTAGGGCGCGGTTACACGGGACCCTGAACTACTTCAGGTGAACATGTTTAAGTAACCACGTTTACAAACGCGAAAGTGTACGGTTACACGGTAGTTGCTGAAAAGTGTGTTCAGCTCTAAAACCTATTGTCTACTATCAACGAATGACTGTTGTTGATCTTCTCTATTTTGTATCCAGAAAACGCGGGATTTTCTCACTTGTTTATACAGTATTATCAGCAGAAATTTAATGTGTTTTTATATTACCTACTCAATATTTTTTTACAAATCGGGAATTCAAACAACATACACAGTAAATTTTTTTAAACATATTTTTTATTATTTTTGAGCGAGAGTACCTATCTCAGTTTTAAGATAATTAATGTCAGGATCAATTTTAAAAGAGTAATATAATTACCTGTTTTTTTTGTTGCATTCGGTAAAATATTACTCTACTTGTGCCAGGATACTTTCCATCTTGGATTTCTGCAAAGGACTGTTTATATTCTAAACAGCCAATCAGAGGCTAATGTAGAAGATATGTCGATCTGAACTACTTTGCCAACCTGTTTAAGTTAAATGGGAAATGGCCTCGAACGAAACATGTTCAGACTGTGTGTAACCGCACTCAACAGCTGAACATGTTCACCTGAAGTAGTTCAGACTCCCGTGTAACCGCGCCCTTAGAGTCTCTCAAGAATGCACTAAGTAAATCTACCAAAATCAAACAAGTAAACAATTGATCTAGAAGAATTCACAAGGTAGAAACTGGCAACCGCGTAGTGTGACACTGGACTTACACGGCTGACTTTTATAATGCGCTAAGTGTCGTGTCACTCGTATCAAAAGTGAGTTCTTAAAAGTAGCACCTACCAATGGTCCACTATCCTTCCGCCACTGTTGTTCTGCCAACAGTTTTGATGAAAAAAAAAAACCTTCACACGTCGTAAACAAACATCATGCATTACTTTGCAAGTGGCGCGCTCCTGCATTCCAGCTTCCTGGAGGTCAAGGATGGCGAATGGTTTGAGAGTAAGATGTTTTTTTAATCATGTTCTCAAGTAGTACGTGAAATCTTCATTAAGTTTATCCACTTAAAGTCCTACGTTTATGAAACCAGGTTCAACGAAGACACAGGCCTAGGAGGCGCCTTTCTGCCATGCATTGAATGAAGACTTAACGAGTGCTGAAAAGACTCACGCATACGAAATGCATACAGGGCCATGGATACGGAGGGGAAACGGGGAAATCCCCGAGGCCCGATTGAGTTTAGAGATTCACAAGTCTATTGATAAAAGAATTCGCTGCAAACCTTTCAAGGTAAGTGATGCACACAGATCACATATTTAGTTTGCGGCCATTGGAACGTTTACAGTATTGCATTTTGTTTTTGATCGTGGGTTTATAAAAGCTGTACCTACATTAAGGAATGAGGAGGGGACCCGACAAAACCATTTCACCCCGGACCCTTGGTTTCTCCCGACGGCCATGCCTGGCCGTGGAGCAGTTCACGTGATTTCAAACATTTGGGAAGTGACAAGTTTCGCGACAGGTCACAAGCCGCAGACTGTAACCGGCGAACCCGGCCAGCATCAAGCCGTGCTTCCGCGGCAACACGCGGGACAGCGTCAGCGCTCGCCACGTGCGGCGCGGTGGGGTTGTCACCCTGCGTCACCCTGCGTCACCCTGCGCCCGTGCGGCCCGAAGGTGACTTTAGAACCAGAAAGAGGGGGGAAAGGGGGAGGGGTTGACGCCGTCGCGCGGGAGAACCTGACCGAGCAACCGCCACGCTGCTGCCAACGTGACATTTTCCACAGCCGTCCCCGGGGAGACCTCGCGCCGGCTGTCACGACCCGACATTATCCCTCGAGGCACGGACCAACCCCTCCCCCCCCCCCCTTCGCACCTTCCTCGAGCACTCCCGCAGCGACGAACAATCAACCCGGCGAGGGGAGGGCGAGTATAATCCTTGCTTGCGGAATTGTCTGCCCGGCGGCTAATTCGCGTCACTCGCCTGCTGCTTCGGGATGAATCGGCCAGCAGGCGAAGCTGAAGCCAGCACCAGATCGGCGCATCTTTTTATTCATCCACGTCGGTGATGTTTACCCTACAAGCTAAAAGCCAATAAAAAAAAAAAATCTTCCTCAAAGCGGACGTTAACTCTTCCTACCTTGTGGCGTCCCACGTTGAGCTGAAATACAGTGATTTTTATTTCTTCACTGGTTAAAGTGAGTGAAGAAGGTTCGTTTGGGAAGCATGGGGTGTTTTTTCTCTCACAAATATAATGTAGACAGTGATGTATCCTAATTTTGGTCTGAAGTGAATTTTGCAAAACATGTACCAGCCTCGAATAAAACTTAATTAATTTAAATAAAAACTAAACACACATTTATTTAAATATATACTATATTTAGAACCTTTTAATGAAAAGCTCAAGAGTACACAACTTTTTTAGTTTGTCCGTCCGGAGCGTCCGAAGATGTAGACGGTAATTTTCCGGCTATTTTGAACGTCAAGTGTGCAAAATTTGATCAAGAAGTATTAAAGTTTTCTGCCTTAAGAGATGTGAAAAGGGAACAGATATTTATAATTATCATGTAGACTGTGAGCTACCTCTTGTTTTTGAGGTCAAGTATGCAACATTTCATAAAGTTCTGTGCAAAACTGTAGAGTTGTATATTAAACCCAACAGGCTCACTTCTGAATGTAGGTATGTATATGTATATATAGGCCTATGCATAAAATGTCTACTCCCATATTGTTCTTCTAACTCATGTTATTTCTCTTAGAAGTGTTTGAAGAACATGAGTGCAAAGACGCAGCGCTCACAGACAGTGATTTGATTCCCAACACCTGCTATTGCTCAAATAAATTAATTGACGTGCCCCAAGTAGGTAAACTTGCAGTTCGGGGCCCACATAGTTGGCAAAGGTCACGTTATGTCTGCGAGTTATGACGTGACGGGGTCACATGAAGCGTTCCGTGAGATTAGCGAAACGCTGCGCCTGCATTGTAAAACATATGCTGCCCGCCCAGCAGCTGAGAGTTGCGAATAGCAGGCTAACTCCGAACGAGTAGGGGACAAGACTGCCTAAAGAACATTATACCGTATGTCCATACAAGAATGTCCCAGTTATAAAATTTAATAGTATCAACTGTAAGCGTTGTAGAGAGTTGGTTCAAGGTAAAAATTAAATAGTAACTCAAGCCGTTTTAGATAAGCGAATGCGCGAATAATACTTTGTTGTTTTCTCGCTTGTAGCACAGAAAAACGGCTCTTCCGTAATACGTAGAGGGCGAACCTGTTCATTCTGCCCGCACATAAATAAAGCAAGACATATATATTTATTATATATTATTATTCCGTTTTAAACGGCCGCGCCGCTGTGACGTCAGGTGGGCTAACTAAAATTTATCAGAAAATAATTTTTACAACTACGATCAAATATAATTATTTTACATCGACCGCAAAGAAAATAACTGATAAATAATTTTTAAAAAACGGCGATTAGGAGTAGGAATTAGGCAATTAGTAGTAGTATGAGTAGGAGTTACGTTCAACGCTCACTTTACACACGTTCTGAATCAGTCACTACGATAGAACAAGGACAGATTACAGCGATGGAAAAATGAAAACGGCGCTCATAAGTCTCTTGCTTCACGTTTCCTAACTTAATTAGTCTATAATTGACCCCGGTTGAAAGTATTTATAATATTGGCATATCTATACAGCTTATATGCCCAGGTGTCACAATAAAAGAAGGCAAGTCCACGAATTCAATCGTTGAAGGTATTTCGCGTTTCCTCAATCATACTCATTGAGACGTAATGTTTTGTTTTCTCAGAAGAGAGATGATGTCAACTAATTTGATGTAGAAACATTTTTTTCTTTTCAGAAATCTCCAAAACTGTGTTTTTAAACGTTTTAAAAACACAATGTGAGGAAGAATAAGTATTAACTATGAAATCTGAAACGACACTAACATCCGGAACGTTACAGCAAATGAAAACCAGCGCTTGCAACCCTATTTCCACACAACGATTTCATAAGTTCCCGGTAAAAAAAATACAGTGTTTGGCCGCTGATTACGAAGGTCGACGACCTTGCAGCCATCCTCGTCGGTGCGCGGTCAAGCGGAGCACTTTAGAGCTTTTGGGGGGAGGGGTGGGAGGTACGCGAACACGAATTTAACGCGCATTGACCACGTCCTTTCCGTGGATGGCTGGGACCTCGATGATTTCCCATTCGGCGCAGGGGGAGGGAGGGAGGGAGGAAGCGCGGCAGGACTGCCAACTGCGCCCGAGCTAGGCGGCGCAAAGCGGGGCGCCAGCCAACACGTGTCCCTAATGACGGGTCCTGATAAAAGCTGCGAGAGGGGTTTGCCAGGGTTGTCGAGTGGGCAGGGGGGAGAAGGTGGTGTTGGTGGGGGGGGGGGGGGGGAACGACGGTGACGTGTGTGTACTTTTGGGGGTTGTGGGAGGGGGATTTGGCAAATGGGAAAAGTGCTGACAGAAGTGAAGGACGAAGAGGGAGATGAAAGGGAGAGGTAGGGGCCGGAGATTGCTAGGGAAAGGGGAGAGAGAAAGAGAGGGGGAGTGAATCTGCAAGCCAGGCACTCGTTATAACGACCGACTGTGGAGCCCGGCAGAGGAGGGGGGTGATTATTAAAACGGGGGTGGGTTGGGAAGGCAGCCCCGCCGAGCGCTGTAAACACGAGTTCCGCGCGGCTCCGCACACAGCGCTGTCAGCGCCGCCCCACGCACCAATCGCGACGGGCCCTGCGAGAGCCGGCGCCGGGATGTGCTGTCACGAGTGCGCCCGAGGCTTGCGTCCCCCTCTCCCACGTCACTGCCGGCACCGGGCGGCGAGCGAGGCCCGCGAGGACGTGGCTACAGCCGGACACACACATCCCCGCGCACACCGCTCCCCAAAACAGGAATAGCGCCCGCAACCACAACAATTGATTAAAAAAAACTATGTTTATTACGAAACTACTGGTTTGTACTTAAAGGGATAGTATCATAAATTATTTTACGTCTAATATCTTGTGATTTGGAAATGATTATACATAAATTCATAACATAACTACATACAATTGTTTATCAAAGGATTTTTCTAGAAAAACGATCCTATTTAATGGTTTTTATGAACTAAAAGGCAAATTTTTATATCAGTCCTAGGATGTACTGAAAGCATCAAATCATGTTATATATAGTTATACGCTATGGCTTAAAACTCTTCATTTTCATTAAAACTTAAAAAAAAAAACTTCTTAAAAATGTTAAATTTCCGTATCTACTGGTATGGAAAATTTCGTAAAGTTGACAACGCTGGGGTTTATCCAAACACATGCGCGCAAGAGCTTCTTTTTTATGATTAAGGAAGGGGAGGAGGGGGAGGAAGATGAAAACTGAGAAAAGGACGTGTCAGAAGCTACATGAGTATTTAAATTTTTTTCACCATCATCGTCAGTGGATAAATAAGGAATAGTTTGGATTTCGTTTTTATTCCAATCGTTTGGATCGATATTCCAAGACGTTCGGGTAAGGTAGCAAATAAGCACTGCCTTGCTGGGATACAACCGTAACCTAACTCGCGGGCCGTATTCCAGAACCTGTCCACACAGTATCCAAGTAAGGAAACAAATCGGCTACCAATTTAATAAACTGTGACTTGCGCGAGGCTAGAAACTGATTTCAACGCATTCTAGCGGATGTTTTGCAACAATCGATACAATTTTCACAGAAAAAATTCTAGATAGAACATTACCGCAGAAAAAAAACTTTTATAATTTTTTCAAGTACTTTTTAATTTTCGATTATTTCTTGTTATGACCACTAAAGTGTACAAAGTGTACTTCAGGATAATTGCGCTATCATAAATTTTCTTTTGGTACACCAACACCCGAAATACGTTCCCCGATGATCACAAAAAAAAAAAAAAGGTTGTCTGCAAAGTCGGTTTACGGACGATAATTTTACGTGATAACATCATAAGAAAACATTGATGAAAAATTGCATACTTTTATGAATTGAATTGGATTTTTAGAAATAAACTTTAATCAAATTAATGTTAATGAAGTGTTAATTCAAAACGATGAAAGTGAAATCATAAATCAAATTCATGAAACTAATGATTTTGAAAAGCCCGCCAATACCTGCTTGATATAATAATATATTACCTTGCACTGCGTTAACTTGTCATTAAAACATAAATATTTTTTTTTGAACCCTGGTTAAACACATAATTTTTTAATTTTCAAATATTATATACACTTTTTGCAAATTTAATTTAAATAATTTGTTTAAATATTATCACGAACAATTAGTTATAGAAATAAACTGAAATCAAATCAATGTCAATAAATTGTTAATTTGAAATAACGAAATTGGACAAATAAATCAATTTTTTTAAATTGCTGCTTTTAAAAATCCCGCCTTAACCTGTTTAATATTATTGAAGGTTTTCTCGCACGGTGGTTGGCCGGTTCAACTTGTCATTTTAGACACATTGTTATGACATGTGTGAGGTTAAACATTAATTTTTAATCTTACATTAATAGCTACGCACGATCATTTTTTTCATTGAATACTAAATAAAAGCAGTTGACTTTTTATACTATCGTTTATATGAGATAATAATTTTTTAGTCAAAATTGTAACATAACATATTATTACTGCACTCGCCGACCGATGCTACTTTTTTTAATAATCAAAGAACAAATATATGAGATTATATCGCTAATCAAATTCTTAAAATGCAAGTATTAATTACCTTTTTTGCCGCAATTTTTGTTGTAATAAACAATGGAAACCACAATAACTTTTCACTTCACTTTATAAACAGTTGACAAAACAGTTCACGTGTAGGTTGTGTGCTGTCTCTGTCTCTCTTCTACTCGGACGCATCGGCCGATGGAGTGGAAGAGAGATAGATGCGTCACAAGCCGAACGCTTAGGCCGATCGTGCCTCTCTATCGCTTGTTCCGCGCTCTCGCTTGCACGCTCGGCTCAGGCGGAACGTGACAATGAGTCATGCTTTTTCGTGCGTGCAGCCGACGTTCATCGATTTATAAGAAGTTATCACGTCAAAAATAAATATGCACGAGTTAATGGCGCCAGACGTGGGTCCGTCATCTGGAGAAAAATCAACGAAAAAGTGATCTCTACGCATGCGCGGGATTTGAGCAACAGATCGTAAACTGTTAGAACTCCAAAATCTGTTCCCTATCGTGACCTATAGTGCACTGGGAATACGGTTAGGGTACAGGTGTAGAATATGCAATGCATAAACTTTTTTTTAGTGTCTTGGAATACCAGCCTTAATGTAAATACGGGTTATTGTTCGTAAAAACCAACTCAAATATGCATCCCCCCCCCCCCTTCGCTGGCCGAGCGTAGGCTCCCAAGCAGTTGGACGAAGCAGACGAACAACTGGGTAATCAGCGTTGAAGTCTAGGGGAGTCGAGGGAAAGGAAACAAAATAAGAAGTTGAATAAAGAGAGGGCTGTATGGATAGCAATGCGCTTCGGGACGCGCTTGCGTGCGCAGGTGTGCCACCCGTCGAAAACCCACCAGCACTGTCACGAAGAAAAAAGAACAAATGTAAGCAGTGACGGGGCTACTGCAACAAGAAAAAGAAGCTAAAACGAGTGTCTGAATGACCTGACAAAATAACACGCGTGTGTTTATTTTCTTATTTCAAAATTTAAGAATAAATCTTAGCTAACGCATATTTTTCTTTTATCTATATGTAGAACTAAAAATGAACTATTATTAATACTATTTTTTTACACCGTTTATTTCCCCATAGAGGACCGTCAAATATTTGTAAAATAGGTAAAATTAAAACTTGGAACGTCCATATTAGTGCACACAGTTATTAAAAGAAATAAGATAACGCTGGAGCTAAATGTTTACAAATTAATTCTCCATAGTCAGTTTAACACATCACAAAACGCAGACCGGTGGATGTTTATAAACAAGTTTATCGTTTTCCATGAAAAAAATCCTTCCTATAGAAGAAACTAATTTGCCGCGGAGCATAATGAAGTATTCGGAGTTAAGTATGTCAGGGTAAACTGTTATAAACACTGTAAGTTATTTAAGAAAATTAAATTAAAACGAGGGATTATGGCACTTAATCATTTCGTAATCAAAGGCGATATTAGACGCTGAATCCTTAAAATTCACTACATTATCAAATAAGGATTGTTGGACTATTTATGAGTTTCTTATATACTTGTGAAAAAAAAATAGGCACAAATTACGAAAGAAAAATGTTACTTCCCTGTCTAAAAAAAACCAAAAAAACAAAATGAGACTTAAAATCAACTCTCTCTCCCCCCCCCTTCTCTCTCTATATATATATATATATAGTTACGATTATAAAAAAAACATAATAATCGTCGTGGGAAAACTACTGGGTTCGTAAATGGATAGCCCTTCTAAAGATTTTACTACTACACAGTTTTATAGAATTAAAATATTTACATCATTACAAATAATCTTCTAAAAATGCCTACTAATCAATTACACTTAAAAAATGTTTATTCCCCAGTCACTCGGTTTCTACACACCGTACACCTCGCTGGGACGCACCTCTGGCGCAACTCTCGCCGCAGCACCCCTCGTGGACCTCCGTTGCGGGACTCCGTCGCCACACTCCGCCGCCGCCGTCGCACTTCCCTTCGCCGAGGTCCACTCGACGTTTCTCTCGGAACTTCGCTCGGGACTCTCGCCGCACCCGCGGCCTCTCGCCACCCAACTATCGCCGAGAACTCAACTCTCAACTGCACTCCGAGGCCGACGTCCTGGGCTTATATAGACCCAGGCGCCACTTCTAGAATTCGCGAGCGCGGCTTGGGCCAGTCGCGTCATTCTGCTCCGACCCGACGCCATAAATCTATAGAAAGGCGTCGGCAGCTCGCATGGCGGCGCGCGGAACTCCTCGGCTGCTCGGTATCAGGTGTCAGGTTAATGGCGCCGCGCGGGGAGCGGTGGGTAGGAGGGGGGAAGCGACGACCCTTGTAATCTACCAGGCGCGCGCAGCACGTCTCACGTTGCGGCGGCCACGTGACGTCAGAGGCTGTGCGGGGCCACCAGCCAGCTCCGAACCTGCGAGCGCCGCGGCCCTGCTTACGTTTCGTAACATTATATATATATATATATATATATATATATATATATATATACACATATATAGTTACTCACCTTAACATTTTTGTTACTAAAACAAACTTGCAATAGAAATGAATCCACGGGAAGACAATGTACAAATTGGGTTTCAACTTTAGAAACAGATTAATTTACGGTCGCGTAAATCTTTCAGTGCAGCATAAAATTTTCAGTAGAGTTTAAACTCTTCAGGATCAAACTAGTTGAATGTGGATACTACTGCAATGTGAAACAGCGCACATCGCTCTTTAAAATGGCTGCGACCTTTAAGGCCATAACATCAGGCACACCATCAATTACACAGACGTGACATTAAACCCAGAAGCACTTAGTCAGTGACTCTGGTCAGTAATCTAGATTTAACGTTTATCATATTAAACAAAAAATGTCCTTTTGCCATATAAAATTGTAAATTACACCACTAAATGCCTAAAATATATAGCTGCGGTGTTAATAAGGCAGGCGACATTTCCGAAGCTTGAAAATGTCATCTCCCATCCTAACGTGAACGTGACATTTCCTCTATCTGCTGTCGCAAAGCGGGTTGGAAAATGACGGGGAGGGAGGAAACGGGGAAAGAAGGTAGGGACCTAATTAGGCGGGAGATCTCATGTTTGGAGGGTGAGGTAAAATTATGCGGGGATGGCGGTGGATGAATGAGCTTATTAATGTTGCCGGCAACCCGACGGAATACACCACCACTCACACAGACACACGGGATAATTGCGACGAAAGTTTCAACGAACGCGCCAGCGACACCTTGGCAAAATGAAAAAAAAAGAGGAAAAAAAAAAGTTAAAGATAAAGTTGGACGCGGTTATACAGTCAAGATCCAACTGCCACGTATTTAAATTTAGGAACATGGTTTTAAAAACGAATGCTTTGCCGCCAAGCTAGTTAGAAGTGAAACTAGGAATAACATTATAGGCACTCTGTTGAAGTTTTCAGTTAAAATTGTGCGTATTTTGCATTTACGTGAGCTTAAAACGTAATATTCTTTTGTAAGTTGTTTGACTACATGTCGTCTATGGCCTGAGCGACTTTGCTGCGATATATGATCGTTAATGAATGTTAATGTTAATGTAAGAGTATATTTATTGATTTCCTCGTTGAAAATTATGTAGCCTAGTATGTTCTAGTACTTTATTTTTTCCATGTTGTAGTTGTCAATAACCGAGCTGAAACCTATCTGGTCCCACGCTGCTGCAGCCATCTGTTTTCGCAAAACAATTAATACCGCTTTCGTTACCTACAATTTCAGCTATCTACTTCCGTTACGCCACGACTCACCATTACGGACGTAAAGAAGTTTCTCTACAAAAATATATTTATAACTACCAACTACATTTAAAAAGAAACAATACGGTAAATAATGATGCCATTACTATGCGGCTGTGTTGCAATATGAAAATTTTTATTCACAAGGCTTTGTGAAAATGGCCGAGAACCAAGGAAAAACGCAACTCCGTTTAGTCATGGTTTTACGCAGCGAGGTTAGTGCAAGTGGGCTTAAAACTAAGGTACCTCCCATAATTCCAAATTTCTGGGCACGCTTCCACTCCCTTAACGAAGGACGACAGCTAATCGACGGAGCAGCAGGAATGTATACAACTGTATAACAGACTGGAGATATAATGTATTATTACCTAGCTTAACAGACTACAAGAGTGCCTTGTTATATTTGCACGTGTTCTAAATTTAAAAAAAGAATGTGTCAGACTTCTAATATATTCAACTTAAATGTTTGGTAAACATATCAAAACTATACACTAACTAGAAGTTTATATATACCTACACGACGTAAGCTAGAATATATAACATTTGCTCGTCTCGCTCAGGCTTAGTACGATCGGATCCCCCAACTGCTGCAATTTACCACGCACAATCACGTCGCACTGTGATTTTAGCATTGAAAACCAGCCATCTACCAGCGTGGAACGAGCGACATCAATAGGATCCAGTTTATCAACGCGACAGCACGCTTATTCAGACGATAGCGCAGCTGGGCGGGTCGCAGACTGTGTTGTCACCATAGCGCTTACCAGGCTTCGTGATCCCGATGCTTTGCCGGATCATCGAGCCACGGTTCTGCGAAGAGCGCCGTCCAAAGCATCTATTAAGGCCCCCACCCACCCGGACACATGTACGGTGTACATAGTTTCAGAAGAAACCACGCGATTTAAAAACTGCTCAGCATATCCAGTTAGCGTATGTTTAAACAAAGCATTCATGAATACGCTGAGAGCGGATGAGTAGTTCTGTTTCCTTATTTCGTTTTTAAACTACTCAATTTTTAGGAGGTTGAATAATGGCTAAAACGCGTGTTTTCAGAACAATTTTTAGACATGAAACGCGCGGTACAGGTCGTTGGAAATACTCAAGGGTCTTGCATTGCACATGTATCTTCATTCTCCGTCACATGACGTTATGGTTCAAATGTTATAGTTGTCCTGTGCACGACGAGAAGACTGCGCGCCAGTTCATAGCATTACGCTAGAAGCATCAGCGAACGTCGCACTTATCATCCCGCCTCATCAACACAGATACATCCCTGACTAGGCGTGCCACTTAATGTAGGTTATAATTGCGGTACAAATACACGGAATTTATGAGTTATTATTGATTTCAGTTTAACTTGGCGGGGTATCACTTGGAATTCGAACCTGCGCTGCGCGTGTTGCGGGGATCAAATGAACGTGATTCGAGAGTGGGTTGGCATCCCTGTGGTGCTGCCTCCCCGGGCGTGCCTGTTCGCGGAATGCTGCTGGACGCTGGAGGGAGGACAGGCGTGGAGACAGAGGAGGAGAAGGAAGGACGGCGACAAAGAGGACAAAAGAGCCAAGAGAACGGGGCGAGGCAGGTGCCAGCCGGACGCCACCGAGTTTCGAACCCGGAATTGTTTCCGCGCAAGGCGTTAAAGTTTAACTCGCTGTCCGTGCCAGGCCAGGCCCGGGCGACGACACAAATTATGCATCCTCTAGGGCTCACTGGGACAGGCGGCTACCAGGAGTGCGTTCCGTTTCTGTTTATTCCCTCATCTAAGCGTTAAACATTCAGACCTGTGTTACACGACCGTTTTTAGTTTGTTGCGCAACTCGGAAAAGCTGTAGGGTTTAAAGTTTTGACCCAGCTGTACAGTTGTTGGCAAAACATTTAAAGGATGAAGCGTCGACAAAGTTCACAAGTTAATATTTTAACAACCGACAAACGTTTGAATGAAAAAAAGGAATTTTAGACGAACACTGCTCACAAATATAAATTATAATGACTTTATAGAAGCACGTTTGACAAGAATCACTGTCGTCTATTTCTGCAATCAAAATAGCAAAAAGGACGCGATGCGACGGCAAAATATCGCGTCATTTGAGAATGCGATTGCTACCCGTGCGGAAAACAAAAATAAACGATAATATAAAATGTATTTTGCCAATACATGTTCACAATTCTTACAACAACCATTAATACTTAAATTTTTTTTATAATAAACATGTTTAAAAAAATTGTTCATACCAAAATTTAATACACTGCACACAAACACATTCAACAGAAATAAAAAACTCTGTAAAATACTCGAAACATAATGATTATAATACTGACACACCAGTCCAGCATTAATTCAAAAACAAAATTCTGATAATTAATTCATTAACGTCACTCCTGCGACGCAAGGAAACAAAAATAAAAAAAATTTTTGATCGGAAAAGTCTGCCACATCCGCGAGTTTCCTCGCGCTGATGCCACAGATGTGTCAAAATGTTTTCATGCAGAGGTTGATTTCTCAAAAACAACCAGAAGCAGAAGTATCGCTAGGAGTAACCAGGAGCACTCGGAGAAAACCAACAGAAGCGTCGCCCTGAACGACCAGAAGAAATTGGAGAAACCAAAAAAATATGACATATCCTTCTTGTTGTTCCTTCCGAGGTGCAACAATCTAACCTTTCGTGTCTCCTCATCTTGCTGGTATTCCAAGACACAAAAATAAATGTTCGGGTGTTAAATATGCTACACCTTGTACCCTAACCTTATTCCTAGTGCACGATAGGGACACGGCCAGTCTCTTATTTTTAGGGAACTGATATTGGTGTCATATCCATTGCCGATCAGTTGCCCGAATTCCGCGCATGGGTAACTCTCACATCTTTCGTTCATTTCGTCCACATGACCGAACCTCGTCCGGCGCCATTTACTCGTATAATGTCAATTTTGTCATTTGGGGGGCTTTGCTAAACATGTTGGTGTGCCAAATAAAACTTTATGATAGAGAAACTATCCTGGAATACATTTTGTAAACTTTAACGGTCATAACAAGAAAAAATCGCAACTTACAAAGTAATCGATAATATTAAAATAACCCCAATTCGTGCGACAGTGCTGCTATCTGTAGGATTTTTGCCTTATAAACTTTATTGATGGTTGCGAAACGTCCGCTAGAATACGTTGGAACCAGTTTCTAGCCTTGCGCATGTCACCGTATATTAAAACGGTTGCCGTTTTGTTCGCTTACTGGGTTACGGTTTGGATTCGTTATGTAATACGGCCTGCCAGTTAGTTTATAGTTGTATCTCAACAAGACAGTTCTGTTTCGCTACCTTACCCGAACGTCTTGGAATAATGCCCTTATAATACGAATCACGGACATGATATTTAACGTAGGATTCTTTAAAATAATGGCGAGCGTGCTAAATGTAAAGCAGATTGTGTTTTAAACTTCATTTACGGCGCGAATCACACCCGCAGGCTAGAATTCGCTGCTGGAGCAGCTACGTAGACTATTTAATAATTTGATTAGCAGACCGGAATTGTAAACTATATAATGGAACGGCTGCGATAAAAGCGAAAAAAGACTTGAAAAAAAATTGATCCTTGGTTTTGGACTTGATATTCAGCAAGGAATTGTACTAAAATACTGCCAATATTGTTAAAATTCAATAAACAATTAATACTATAAAGTTTTCTTTTGGCCTTGTGAATTCCGGTTCGTGCCATCCACCACAGATGGCAGCACCGTGGTAACACATTTCCGTTCCATGCGACTTCCGTTCCATTCGCGAAATCACTCCTCCCAGATGCCGTACACCGAGAGCTAGGAATTTACATATCAACTATCCGGGATGCTTCCCCGAGCCGGGACTCGAACCCGCATCGTCCGTGGTGGGAGGAGGCGAGCGGCCAGGCCAAACCCACCACCGTGGATCAACACGAGCTCGGAATTTCAACATTCAACTTGGGGACGGCGTGAACTGGACACATAACCCCCGCCCTTTTTTTTTTTGGTATTATTTTTACTTTCCTGACTCCATTTTATTCCTGGCCCGCGCGCACCTGTCTGGCGGGCCTCGATGGTGGACAAGGGGAGGAGAAGGTGTGTTATTTCCGAGCGCAAGCGAGCGCCACGTGACACTACCTTGGGAACCTCTCCAACTCGAGTAACCCAACGTTCACTTACCTAGGGACGGATATAGAATGGTGTCAAGTTTGAAACGAAGGGGGGTGGGGAGGGGGGGTCCTGCCTAAAGTAGACAATGTTCATTTTCATTTGCCTTGTTTGTCTAGTTTTTTGTATGTGTATGTGTATGTAAATATATAGACATTAATGGGAAAAAATTAACTTGTTACTAACATATAATTTAAAGTGCTGATCAATACTTTTCTATTTAAAGTGAGTTTTCATATTTTCGTATTCGAAATACTCAAATACTGTACAATTATATGAATTCTCGTAAAATATTTTTTTTTAAGTGATACTTCTTTAAGGCGCGTTATGAAAATAAGATGACAGTGAATTTTTACGATTCGCGCGCACCATGCTCGAAACTTTCATAGCTTTAAAAAAAAAAAAAAAGCTACATGCAAATACAAATTATATATGAGTTTATAAATCTTATACTTTAGTAACTGATATAGAAAACTGGTCCATATCATTAAAAAAACATTTACTTATTGTTAATATTAGGGAAAAACATTGTGTCTAAAAACTTTTTCAAGTGTATTTATATAACGAAAGTTATGTATTGTTTTTAAATTTGATTGAATTTATACTTTACCAACCGTATTTATATCACTCCAGTTCTTTTGTTATTTTATTTCTATTAATTATTTGCATGCAGAATTAAAGTAGTTTATTATTACTCCAACTGAGTATCACATCTAACGCGCGTACAAGAGTACACGAACATATATATATATATATTTAAATCTTTACGGCGAGTACGCATGTGCGGGCGGTGAACTTCGGGGGAAAGTTCGGCGAACAGATCTGGGGTGTGTGAATCTCGAGCTCTCCAACTCGCGCCGCGCCACCAAACAACGCGGAAACAAACAAAAGTAAAGCGACGCCACGGAGCTTTTGTTCATTCAAGAAGCGCGGCTCGGACGACAACCCGCGCCCCGTGCGCCCGACGCCGGAATGGCGCCAGCTGGCGGAGGCGAGCACGAGCTCTTCTTCTTCTGCTTCTTCTGCTCGCTTCAGATTTGGCAGTTCTCAAAAGTAAGGCCAGTATGTACCAGTTTTCCAAATATCACTTTCAAAGCAACATATTTAGTTTGTATTTTATTTAATGCAGTTTTTTTGGACATACGCCATTGCAGTTTTGCAATGTTGGTCGTGGAAAAATTCCGAAAATCAAAACAAAAAAAAATGATATGAAGATGAAAACACACAGAAAACAAGACTGAATCATTTAAAGAAAATATTATGTTTATTTACGAACACTGATAGTCAAGTGAAGATTAAAAAAAAAAGGATCACGTAACAACAGAGGCAGGATTCATAGTCCACTGTCGAATTTGAGATAAGTAACATAACACAGATCATAAAGGCAAGTAATAAGGGCGTTGGTGTGTACAATATTTGCAATGTTCATACATCATATATGCATAGCAATTTTTTTTGTTTAAAATGAAGTTTAACGCTAATTTTTTTTGGAGATGCGTTGGTATTATGTTTGTTACTAAACGAATTTATAGCATACAAGCCTTATACAGCTACGAATTGTTTTGATATCCAATTGTTAATTAGTTGACTTCAACTTCAGAACAGACAATCACTCCATAGAATACCTCTATTACTCAGACTATAGTGAGAGAGCGGAAATTTAATAGAAACTAAACCTAGTCATACTGGATTTTTTTAAAAGTCCACATATGGTAGTATATATGTATTTTTTTAGTTATGTGGCAAGACAGACTTCAGGACCCAGCTTTGGTATATTGTTAAAGTCCAATTCGTGGTCATGTGTAACCGTTTCAAGCTGGAAGCCTGTCCTTTAATGCACTATTAAATATGTTAACCTTACACTTACGAAGAACGCTGGTTACAAACAATCCATTGCTCTTCTTAGATAAACCATTAGCTTCCGTTAATTTACTGGTGATAAGTTTTCTTACTTTGAACACGAATACAAAATAATGTCATATATTTTTAGCAAAACATTCAAGACATTTACAAGATTTATGCAAAAACACTCTTATTGCTTCTACGTGTGTGTTTGCCCTAACTACAGAACTCGGAAGTCGAAATTCGGCGTAGTTCCTACGAATATCCAGCTATCTGAAATTACGAAGAACTATTCGTTTATTTGAGGTGAATTCTTCGTAGAAAACCCAAATATTTACTGTAATTTTTAAGAGTTTTTCAGAAGAAAACAACGCATAAAACAAGGATATATATATATATATATATATATATATATATATAGTAGTACCATTAATTAAAATAATATTTAAAATATTAATTATAGCAAAAACAATTACCAAATCGAAAATGGCGCGGCATTGTTAGCCATTAAGCACTACAATTCTTCCGAATTTTCGTAATTCAAATAAGAGTTACTGAGGTAACGTATCCTGTTCATGTTTCCTCACGAACTAAGAAATAGCATAGCCAGCCTTCCACTATGATTTTACGGAATTATAATTTCTTTATTAGTGTTTAAGTTAAATTGATATCGTCAAAAGTGGATTATTAAAACTTTTTTAAAGGGAGGGAACCCCAATCGGCGGGCGGTTGCGGTGTCTGTATTATTTTTTTTTGTACCTTCGGGGGGTTCGCGTGGCCACCACGCGCGCTGGAATTGAATCTTCACAGTTCAATTATCCACTTGAGCGATAAAACACAATACAATTGAATAAAAATAAATAATATCAATACACAATTGAATTTCACGCTGGAGGTTCACAACTGTAACAAAAACGGCGAGTCTTTACAGTTCTGACTCTCTACTCTAAAGAAGAGCTATTCAGGGATTTCGCAACAAAAATTATAATTGTATAATATTACAATTTTGTGTTCACAGTATCTTAAAATTTAGTATTGGGTGGGAAGTTTAAAACCTTTTACTCCTAAACTACGTCTCATTATTGTTATTTTAATTCAGAACCATCATTAACTGGCCTGACCTATCTACTGTCCATGGCGTTGAGTTATGGGACATTCTGTGTAAACGTAGCCTCATGTCACACTGGCAAAATGTGTCAAAGTTATTAGAATTTGCTTTCACAATCAGTGAAAATCTTTTGTGCATTATTCCCCCTTCTCTCTGCCATCGAGCGCCCCACTGTTTATGAGTTGAACTTTTTCCTTGCGTCCTGATGGGTCACAGCAGCGACTTACTCTGCCGGCCGTAAAGAATTTGTCTTTAAAAAAAATGCAGCCCATTCGTGGGTCGGGCTCGGCGGAACGAAGAACCACAGTTAGCGGGAACTATCCCCGCCGATGAAGTGCCTTAAAGGGCCGTCGAGGCGCCCGTTATAAACGCTATCCGAGACGACCGGCGCGGGATCCTGCAGGAATCGGCAGGGTACAGAAGGGGTTGGTGGAAGGAAGGGGGAGGGAGTTCAAATGGGCACCATCTGTTTCCAACGGCGAGAACCCCACCGAACTCCTTCGCCGCCATTTTCCGAATCCTCCACCCGCCGCACCCCTATAATCCACACTCTCCATCCATAAGGCGACCGGAAACTTCATTACAATGGAATCGCCGCGGAGTTCGGCAACGGATGAGGAGAGAGAGAGAGATGGAGATAGAGAACGCGCGCTGCAGCCCGGGGTACTTAGTTACTTAGAGAACTTAAACTTAATTGCATTAATTGCGTAAGCCTAAACTGGGGAGGAGGCCAAAAGGGCGAGGGGTGGAGGAAGGAAGGGAAGAGAACCGAGGGATTGGACTGAGACGGCGTGGAGAAGAAACGGCGGATAGTGGTCGGAAAAGGAGGAGAACGCAGAAGGATTGTAGTCGAGAACTGGTGTAACGGAACTCGGCAAGTGCGGAAACTCCAGCTTTTCCTTCCTCTTTGACGAAACTTCCCCGTTGCAACTTCCCCCCACCAACCATCTACGCCGCAGCACCACGAGTATGTGCGCCAAGGCCGAGGAGATACTCGCTTTAGCGGCTACCTCGCCCGTCTACCACAGGCTTGCCAACTTGCTCCATTACCAGCCGGCTTACCGACAGAGAGGTTCCCGCATTGCGTTCTGCTGCACAACCCTTCAATCCTGAAATTACGAGCTTCTTTAGAAGTAGTGTTTTTTTTTTCCTGCTTACAAAAGCAACCTCTGCCTTTCGTCTTAATACCATCGCACGGTCTAGCCATCAGAGAACAGCTGACTTATGAAATTCTATCGAGTTCAATTCCCCGTTTTTATTTTCAGGTCTAGAAGATGTTATTTGTTGCTGCTACTTGGTTTAGCATTTCTTTGAATTCGCTATGTTAGTGATACAAAGAATGTCCCAAAACTCAACCTCAAGCTGAGAAAATAGCTTATAGGTCAAGTAATGCTGGTTCTTAATAAAAAAAAAAGTTTCGTAGTTCTTCAGTTACAAGCCTTTTTTTATAAACAAAATCTCCACATTGGACCAAATTATTAATTATTACGACTTCAAAGTTTTATATAATCTGCACTAATTTTCGTTATGCTATCCACAATAACCCTTCTATTGATTGCAATTCGAAATAAATCAAATATGGTATACGTTTGGAGGAAAAAAAAAATCCTTTTTACGACATATGCGGCCAAAATTTTTAATCGAGTAACTTTAACAATTTAAAACGTTAAAAAAAATATAATTTGGAAAATCATTTCAAAATGTGGCTTATTTAAGCCAGATCTAAAATGAAAAAAAAAAAAAAAACATAGAACTTTTTGTTAAACAAAATAATATTTGTATATAATTGTGCAAAAAGACTAAATTTCAAAATAATGTATGCATTATGTATTACTATAGAGCATCCCACTCTTAGATTGCAGTGTGGAAGTAAATGGGCGCATTCTCTCTCTCTCTAACACACGCCGATTGCCGTTAGCACTGTCCTTGTTTCTTCGTGCGTTGTTGCCAAATATCAAACGAAATTTAAAATTTTAATTTTTGGACCAAGCTTTTTTTCATATTGTATAGAATTAAAATACGCATCAGGCAATGCTTATTTTGAATACTTAACAATATTTTAAGTGTCCAAAAAAATTAAAAAACATAACTTATTCGCTGCGAACTGTTTTGAAGTATTCTGATATGTTTCACATCAAAAAAAGAAAACCTATTTGTGTATTTCATTCAGATTTTTTTTATTAGTAAATTAATGCCTTAGGACGCCACCGAACAAATGTTAAGACAAAAACTGTACAGGTTTCACTTAAATAATTTTTTTAATATATTGAAATGCATTTTCTCACAACCTGACACATCAAAATGTTGACCCGCAGAAAACGTTTTTTCTGTTAAAGATAGATGGGGGACGAAAGCGAGAAAAATGTTCACAATGAATTGAATTAGTTTTTAAAAGCAGCCCCATCTCAATTGCTTCTACAGTTTCCGTGGAAATAGCTGTTAAAGATGTGTCTTATCAGTACAAGAGCGCGCGCTGCCGTCGTAAGAGGAAACAGGGTCGTGTGTTTAGATAAGTGGGGTTCTGTCCTACAAGTAATTTCAAATACATGGCTTCCTTAGTCAACAAAAAATATTATAATCGATTCTTGAACATAATATGTAAAATGTATGAAATAAATACGAAGGAATTAATTGCGATCATGGTACAAAATTTTGAATTATTTTTCTATCCTCAACACCAAGCATCTTATCAAACATTGTTTTAGACAAAGTTTTGGAAAATAATTATGATATTATTACAAACAATTTAAACAGATTTGATAAGGTGTTTACTAAGGCAGTTACGTTTTTTTGTCCGGTGAAATTTTTTTTCGAACCCATGCAGTTATGGCTGGTCGTATCAAAAATGTATTTAGAAAAAATTTTTCGGCATAAGGTAATCCGAGTTATCATACGTTAAAACGGATTCGATATTATTCATATTATGGGAGTTGTTGCGATTTTTCTGTTTTTCAAAAAATCTTCCCCATTTCGAACCAATTGTTCGGATTTTTCCCATAACTTACTCGACCGAGAATTTCCATTACCGTATTTTATTTATAATTTTGGGCATGACTTGTCCAAAAATACGGCATTTATCGGGCCCATGAAAATGTGATATATATATATAATTATATATATATATATGGGATTTTTAGAACAGAAAAGAAAACTATAAGAAATTTTCGTCTACAATAGGTAGTTTTTATTTGAAATTTACGTAAAAGTGGCATTATTACACATTTATATGTGTAATAGTATAAAATATTATAAATTACGATATGATATCTTAAAATGCTTCTTGTTCGATCCAAATTACATAGACACGCATCTCCTGAAATTCGTAATGTGTTAGAGATTTGGCAACAGCGCGCGCCATAAGCCGTGTACTGCAATCTAAGAGTGGGACGGGCTATAGCTAATAACCCGCGGCTTCGCTAGCACAATTTCTGAGTTTGCTAATATCTTACAAATAAAAAAGTTATGTGTTTAATTCCAAATTGTTTTACAGAATAAATAGACAAAATATATTGTTAGATGCATAAAATATTTATTTCATAGTATACTGATTAAGAATGATATTTTTGGAGTAGTTATGAGTAAATCAATTTTTTTTAGTATAGATTAACTATCTGATTTAAAATCTTCTGTTTCAGGTGTTCGAAAATATAGTTTCCCTTGATGAAATTACACTTACCTCCTTTACATTTCATGAAATAGATAATTGAAAAAAAAATCTTAAACTAGCACCTAAATTATTTTAACAAAGTTTATATGGTCGTTTACATTGAAACTTTCATTTAATATAGTTAGAGATATTCTTAGAATTATTAAATAATTCACCTTATTATAAATACCTCCAATTTTTTTAAGGATATTTGATACAATCACATCTTTATTTAAAATATAAAATACAAATATCAAATTTATTATGCAACATATTAGTTGACTCTTAGTTTACTTAGTATTAACTAAACAAAATCCCCAAATATTTTACCTCCACCTCTTTTCCCACAGGAATACCAATGTAAAAATTAAGAACTAAGTAAATATGGCAATATCTATTAAGCAAACAAAAACCAAATTCCACCCTTTCCTTTCATTTAACCGCAGATGAGAAATCCAAAATAATTATAATACACTTATATTTATATTGAGTTAAAATTAATTTTGCTAATAATGATTTTACAAAATCCATATTTTTTATTTTCTAAATATTATTAAACCCGGTTAAAATTTAAGAGGTGATATTTCGGAAAATGTTGAATAAGAGAAGGTAGGTTAAGGCACGTTTATTAAACACTTCCTGTTTTTAATTGTTTGATTTAGTAAGAAGATATTATTTTAAAGGGTTAAAACACTATTTTCAAAATTTCACCTTTTAAAAA
Organism: Bacillus rossius redtenbacheri; assembly: GCF_032445375.1. Lineage (NCBI taxonomy): Eukaryota > Metazoa > Arthropoda > Insecta > Phasmatodea > Bacillidae > Bacillus > Bacillus rossius. Next base: position 58,648,194 of record NC_086332.1, read on the forward strand.
GGACAACTTCAGCATTTTGTAAAAAAAGAGTTAGTAGATATTACATGTCCGTAAACAATACCACATTACTTACATCCCGCTTATTAGCTTCAGAAGTACGACTTTCTCAATTAAAAAATTAACTACCCTTTCACCCCTTCTACGTCGAATATAGAAAAATGTTAAAGGTAAAACTAATATTAAATCATAATATTAACCTTATTCTTGCTAATTTTTTTATTTTCATCTTAATTTGCTTGGATATATGATTTACTACTATAAAAACCATCGTGCCCCCGTTATACTGGCTTTAGGGTCGAATATCGAAAAAAAAAGGGTGAAATAACTCTACTTAATTTATTATTTACGTTATTTATGCTAGGTTTCTTACATCCAGCTTTATTTGTTATGGAACTATGGAATCTTTATGATAAAACATAACTTAGTCCCTTTTCACACCCTTAAAAGACGAAATCAGGAAAACCTATAAAATTACCATTCGTAACTCTTGTGTGATTGTTGTTCATTCTTAATATTTACCCCTTAAATCTAGTAAATTCTGAAATATGCATTTTTTTCTTTACTCCTAACGTTACACCTTTACACCTCTTAAGGGATGAATCTCACAATTAAGTAAAATGATAACTTTAGTTCATTATTTTTACCATTTAATTTACATAAAATTTAATTAGTTTCGCAGATACGACTTTTTAAAATAAATGAAAACTTACTCCGTTATCACCCTTTAAAATGTGGAATTATTATAAAAGCAAAATAAAATAAGCAATACATAACTTTAGATGCACATTTTTTATTATCTAACTTCTAGTTCTAATTGAATTGGAAGTGTTCCATTTTTATGTTTTAAAAACATACCTATTCCTTTTACCGACCTCAGAGTTTGAATGAAGCAAAATGTTAGAACAGTGGTTGGTAGGTTTCATAACTGTATTGTTAATACCCAATTTTTTATTGTGCTTGATTAAATTCGAAGTTTATATAATTTATCTTAAAAATATAATCACCCCTTATTCACACATTATGGCTGGAATTTCCAAAAATGATAAACATTGAGTTGGTAGTTTTCATATGTTTATTATTGGTAGACAAAATATATTATTATTCTTAATAATTTAATTCGGAGGTATGATTTTAAATCAAAATATACTTACCATTTTTTTCATTTATTACGGATTTAATTTCGAAAAATATAAAAACTGTGTTTAGTAGTTGAGAGTTTATTACTGGTACCCAAAATCATGCATTAAACTTAATTAAATACGGAGTTATAATAATTGATCTTTAAAACATACTCCATTTCCACCTCTAAGGGGTTGACATTCGCAAAGTATAAAAGTATGGTGGTAAGAATACGTATGTTCATTATTGGTACCCAAAATCATTTATTATGCCTAGTTAATTTCGGAGATATAATTATTAACTTTTAAAATATAATTACCCCTTCTTCACCGTTAGGGGCTGAAATTCGCAAAATTTAAAAATTGCTATGTGTCGTTTTGGAATGTTAATTATTGGTATTTCCTTAAACTTGATTAGTTTCAGAGATATAATTATCTTTAAACCATATTTACCTCTTTTTTCACCCCCTTAGGCCTATTTTCTAAGTTAGCCAAAAAGCTTTATATTAAGAAAAAATTTCATAAAAAACCGACCAGTAGTTTTCGATTGATGCTCGAACAAACAGACACACAGACAAAATTTTTAAAAACTATAATTTTGAGTTCTCTATAATGTAAATAGCCATTTTTCATTTCATCCAATGTACAAACTTTTTGCTTCCAACATTTTTATTATTTGTATTGATAATAAATATATACTATTCCAAACTTAAATAAAATAACTAGCCTGTGTGAGAAAGATGCCATTCAGCGTGAGTTAGAGTGAGACAGATAGTGAAATTAGAAATAAAACAATAACATTATTTTATTAAAGTAAATGTCACACTAACTAACAAAATCGATATTTGTGCTTTTAAACATTGTGTTTGTAATATCGGAAATTAATTTGAATTGAGATAATTTTGCAACAGAAATTACAAATATTAAATATATTTTTTAGAAGTGAGTTTTATACAATTTTTTAAACTTTTACTAAACCAAACCATCTTTTAAATTAACCTGTCAACCACACCCAGAAAACATTTTACAGTGTGATTAGTGATATTTAAAAGATTAAAACCTTTTTTTCACGAAAGCCGTGCAACGGAATTTTTTAAAAGTACTGCTCGTTTGATTTATTTTGAATTATTATCAATAGAAGGGTAATTTAGGATTGCGCAGCGAAAATTGGAATAGTATAACATGAAAATTTGGTAGTCTCAGTATCTATTTTTTTTTGTAAGGAGGGTTTTTAAATCTTTTGAAATCATTGCCTATAACTAGAAAATACAATAGTTTTGTTGCTGTTGTTATTTGATTCAGAGCCGTCATGGTTGGCCCATTAACTATTCTCGGCTTGAAATTGAGTTCTGGGACATAATGTACATACATTAATTTAACCCATCTCATGTCAGCACTGGCAAATTATGCCATATAATAGTAGAATTCTCTTTCAAAATCAGTGAAAACCACTGATAGAACAGCAAATGTCAGTCACTAAAAAAAATTAGAGATAAAACTGGAAAGTTTTTTACAGGCTCGCTAATGATCTTAACAGTTTTTAAGAATATTCCACTATTTAAAATGAAGTATGAGTGCGTCTGTGTGTGTGTGTACGTGCGTGTGCGCGCTGCTCTTCACACACACCCTTGCCCTACCGCTGGACCGAATCGTCGGAAGATAAAGCAATACAAGCACGAAGTAGGTACTACTTTCTGCCATTCTCATGATTCCTTTCACGCCGCCTGGCATGCACTTTTTTCTCTCTCTCTATCTCTCTTTCTCTCTCTCTCTTCACCTCCCCCTTGTACAATCACAGGGCCTTCGCCGAAGCTCGAGGCGCTTTTCACACGCCTGTCTCGGCGTCTGAGCGAGGGTTCCCCCGAAGGATTTGGTGTAGGGGAGGAGGAGAAACGTTGAGTGGAGGGGTGATTCTTTACTCCCATCCCCACTTTCATAATGCGTGTCCTTCCCATTCGTGCCGTATTAAGGCTCGGCCTCACACTCTATGTCGGAGTTCTAGTTTGTTTACTGGGGAAAATGTGATTATAACATTTAGGGCTTCTCCCCCCCCCCTTTTCACCGATAAAAATGTTTTTAATGGATAACCTAACGTTGTTTTATTTGTGCACCCTAAATTATTTCCATATTTTAACGATACAGAAAATGATCTTAATGTTTTTATATCACGAATGTATTGATTGATACATCATCATATAGTAAAATTGAAGGAATTCTTGAGGAAAAAAAAGCCACATAACAGGCATATCTACCCTCTGAAAAAACTGATTCCAGATTTACGTAAAATGTATTTTGAAAATTTAACATTAAAAGTAAAGTTAATACATTTCGCAGTAGTGTAAATACTGAAATTGAACTTCTAGTGGGTGACGATGCCAAGACCAGCCACTCGCTGGGCGAGTGTACAGCTACAAGAGAGTGGACCGAAACCCTACCTTAAAGCGAAGAGGGACCCGGGCCGCGGGTGACCAACAAGTGACTACTCGCTGGGTGACTACACCGGCTGCAAGGAGGACCGCAACGACCGCAGAGGGTTGCTGGTTGGGATCAGGTTATTCCGACAGGATACTCGCAAGGCGAGCTCCCTTGGCGAACAGCAAGCTGCAGGAGCCTTCGACGAGTAATCCCGACGACTCGCCAGGTCATCACTAGCTGAGCTCCGGTCCGCTGAGGTATGCGAGCCAGTCTACCTGGGGCTACTCGCCTAGAGACAACACTGCGCGACAGAAGGCGAGCCGTTTATTTTTTAGAAAGGATCCGCGTCACTCGGCGACGGTTAGAGAATTCCATTTGGACTTTGGATTTTCAAAAGTAATATATACTAGCAGCAATACCCAGCGTTGCTCGGGCTGAAAACAAGGTGAAGGGGACCTTTTTCGAAATCAGATATAGTTAGTAATTGTCTTCTTAATTTGAATGTCAAATGTGAAAATTAATTTATATCACTTTCAGATTCCGACAGACGTTTTTCTGCCAGTTTATAGTTATTTACCTGGTCTGTATGTAATTTAGACTTTATAAAGCATTATAGAAAAAAACTGAAAAATAAGAGATTACTAATATTGAAAAGATTCCATTATCTAGCTAATGCTCGGCCTGCATTGCAATGCCTCATTCAATTTTGTTTTGTAATATGTTTGAAGTAGTTCCACATACACAAATCATCAATCCATCTATCTCTATATATATATTTATTTATCTCTATCTACATCTATATACATCTATGTATTTCTCTATCTCTATTTATCTCTTTATATCTACATATATACTTCCCACTATCTCTATATCTTCTATATAAAGGGCTCTATATAGCTCTATACATCTATAGGTATATCTCTTTATCTAACCCATTTCATTCTCTATACCTCGCTCTATCTCAACTTATCTCTCCGTCTTTATCTCACTCTATATATATATATATATCACTATATCTCTGTCTCTCTTTTATATTTAAATAAATTGTGTCATGCGTGCGCACTTATACAACAAAAACAGACGAAGTGCCGCTATATAAAATGAAATAAACACATTTTTTGACACGATTCGTGCTCCAGTTATACCGTCTCAGTAACCTTCATGGGCATGCGCATAACAAATCACCAAAATTTCATCGCAATCGGATGAATGGTATAGGAACGCATACGGCACAAACAAACGAAAGTTAAAGACATGACAAACGCATCAAACGATGGTGCGTTTAAAATTCAAGGCAACTCTATCTATTGACGAAGTTAAGAACAAAACTGTTATTAGCGCCTTTATTTTGCTAGCCGCTGCGAGCTCCACTAAGTGGACTGGTCTCACCAAGGAGAAAAATATTAAATTGCCAGACCTTACTATGTGTATGATCGTGTGTCAGACATAGAGAAATGACACTCACTCACTATTTGTATGTCTTTGACCTATGATTTTTTTCTGTTATAAAATGAAATTGTAACTTTTTCACTCCCTTAGGGATGGAATTTCATATTAATATGGGGTCTATGTGTTAATCCAGGTTATAAGCTAGCTGTAGGCCAAATTTCATTAAAATCCATTCAGTAGTTTTTACGTGAAAGAGTAACAAACATCCATCCATACTTACAAACTTTCGCGTTTGTAATATTAGTAGGATGAACTGGAGACTGTAATCATAGCGATGCCAGATAATATATATATATATATATAAATAAAGTAACTTTATTTTAGGAACAATTTATAATGTCATTGGTTTAAGAGTTTTACTTAGATAACGGCGAGTACCTTAGTTTAATGTTTTTGACTTTAATAAGTATTGTAATAGAATGCAAAAGTAAACCAAGTGTCTGGGTGATAAATCAGAACTATTATTTGTATTATTTTACGTAATCATAACTTTTTTTTACAGGTACCTTAAGTTGCTGATTTGTTTCCTGTGCTTTGCCAATGTTGTTTTTGGTATCAAATTATAATAAATTAATGGAAGCGACCTTTAAAGGTTCTGTGTTCCTACAATCCGTGTACCCTAATCCTGGTGGTTTAGAAAATAAACCTTCGATATGCAAGAGAGCTACAGGAAAAGCCTTAAAAGGATAGTAATGGCAAGAAAATGAAATAGCCAACAAGGCGTGTGTCCTAGCCTTAACTATTTTCTGCGCAGCTCAGCCGCAGCGTTCAGCAGCTGAGAGGATTGAAGGGAAGGAGAGGAGGAGATAGAGAGAGGAAGTGAGTGAGAAAGAGTGAGAAAAAGGAGGGGGGCGCAGAAGCCGCCTGAGCACCGAGCGTTAAAGAAAACGACAGAATTCAAACGAAAAAAAAAGAGGAAAAAATAACAGAGATAAACGAGACATCAAGAACAGCAACGCTGGAAGAGAGAGGGCACTGCGAGGGAAAATAATCAAGAGAAAAGGAATTTAAAGTAAATAAACTAAACTGCTATAAAAATACAATTTGTAATATGAATTATTCAAATCCTAGATCACCTATTCGTACACAAAGAAACTAATAAATAAACGTTTCTACGAATAAAACAAAAAAGCTTTTTTTATTTTGTTTGAATTATTAAATTTTGGAATATGCTATTCGTTTGTATTTATTATTTCCCTAGGAAAGTACCCTGTATTAAGGAGGATATTGCGTTACAAAAATATTATACACAGTTTCTTACATTCATTCAATTTTTCAACACATTACATTGGTTTTATGGAACACTTAACGATTTCTCTAAGCCCTTTGAAGTGACATTTCAGTGACAAGAACCAAACAAATGCATACGAACATTCAGTCCACATAATATTTATTTTTAACATTTTCGTTTGCAAGTTTTGTTGAATTTAAAGTTTTGTAGTTAACTATACATGAACATTGCAATTCCAACTACAAAATATTACACACGAAACACACAAAAAAACCCACAAAAAAGAGAAGGTTGCATAGGTTAATTAAATAAACACAATCCCAACTTTAGTGCGAGAGGATATGGTTCGAATGAATATCCAGTAAGACAGGGTTGAACGCAGTATTTATATTCACTGAGTTTTAGTAAGCAAACCTTCGATTAGCCTGCAAGTATAAAAACGGCAGCGTTAAGGGATCCAATAAAAAAATAAAGCAACTTGTATGAACTTTTATTCCTCTCTATAATTTACTGTAAACATTTAACAAATAAATAATACGTTAACGAGCAGCAGCTAATCATTAATTATTTTTTAAACTATGTTACTTTCTGTGGAAAAGGAGGGGGGTTGGAAGATTTTGTTTTACAAATGTACACCTTTTCCCCCACCATATGCCACAATTTTTCCCGTAAACCCTTAACACCGTATTTTTTCATGGAATATTTTGAGTACATACCTACTATTATATATTAAAAAAAACTGCGCAAAGAATTGATGTGTTCAAACATGCGAATCGGTATTTTTAAGAGAAACCTGAAGAAAAAACAAAATTACCTTTAACATCAATTTCTAATTCTTCACTTCACAAGGGTTCCCCAAGTGGCATTCCAAAAGACTGTGAAATGCGCCGTCTTCTCAAACTAAAGTATTCACGCCAAACAGAAAGGTCTAGAAGAAGCGGGATTGGCCAAGTCACAGGAGATTCATGATGGTCGGGGGAGGGGGGAGTGGCGTGTAAGTAAGTGGCGATGATATAACAACATAACTTGAAAGTGGGGGATTGTAGCCGCCCCGGCAACGTTATTTACCCTTACAAGGTTAGCGCGAATTTCGACCGACACCAAAACCCGCTCCAGTCCGTACCCTATATTCCTCGTCTTTTTTTTTTTTTTTCATTTCCCTCCACGACTTTCTACTTCCTTCCTCGTTCGTCCGCTCTTGTTCTAGCCTTGGCCCGCGGCCACTCTCTCCCCCCCCCCCCCCCCCAACTCCGATCCTTTTCAGGGGGTGGATATCGTGTTTCACGCAACGTCCGCTTCACGGACAAGCGTCACGATCGCTACCGTGATTCCTTTTACCCCCTCCACGCCATTTTTTCCCTTCATCTTTCGTCCATAATACGAGGAGAAACGTAACCCGGGGCCCTTTCTGGACCGGAGGAGAAATACGAAACCATAAGTTAATTTACTGTTTTCTCCCGCTTCTACTCTTACGGGAGGAACTTCGATAAAGGGCCTGTCTCGCGTCCTTCCCAAACTCCCCCATCCTTTTTTTTTTTTTTACTTTCGACGGTAAGCCCAGCTAAAAAAAAAATCGGCGTGCAAAAAAGAGGCTAGAATTATTATTTACAAAAAAAAATTACCACTGCGGAAAATTTATCACGCTAAATGATAAAATCTGTTGTTAATATCTTCTTTGGCGAAACTGCTGCATTTCATTGGAAATTTTTACAATTATAATTACGTAGTGGACGTATATAAAATATCTAAGTTAACTTACATGAACATATGTACAATAGCTATCAGAAGTTTAGGACCTTTACGAAATTTGTACAAAACATTCCTGTCTTTATACGTTTTGTGTAATATTTTGTAATATATTTTTCCACCATTTTGACCTCAAAAATATTTTTATTAATTTAAATTAAATACATCGGGTTGCTTGCTTACAAGTTATGAAATTTTACAGGTTTTAGATAAGTAGAACGTTGGTACGTTCTGTTATGTAGAAAAAACACGTAGAAACAAATAATTTTGATAATTTTTTAATACCTGTTGATGTGTATTTTAAAGAAAATTTAAAACAGCGAAGAAAAAATGCTTGGTTTTTAAAATAATTGTTGTAAGAAAATCAGCCTTAAATTAGTCCAACTTGAATAATATGCATTTTCTTATACAAACTGTACCAGCGAGACGAGGTCTAAAGCGCTCTTTGGGGCTGGAAAGACACTAACGAACACTGTAAACCCCGTCTTACAGGCTTAGTTTGTATGGAAAATATACCTTTTTCAACTTTGGCGACTTTAAAGCAAATGTTTCACACAATGTTGACTAAGAATTATTTTTTAAAAATGTATTACCTTTTTCCTTATATCCTATTATTTATGTATTTTAAAATTATGTATCCATATTATTTAAAATACATATAAAGTGGTAATGTGAGAATACTTAACATAGATAGACGGAAATAAAATGAACCAAATTTATACATTTCTAAAACCTGTTATATGTTAAAATTGCAAAATAATGTACCGATTTCACACCAAAAAAACTTAAATTACCAAAAATTTGTGAGTATATATAATTTCACGAATATTTTGAGAGCTCAGATTTGCGGAAAACTCTGGAGTTAAAAAGTCACGTACATTTAAGTCTCGCTTTGTCAATGACGTAAAAACGTTCTGTTCTTCCAGAAGAATGTTTTTAAAAAAGCCATTTAAAAGTAACAATGTAATTACTTTCCATTTTTTATCCCTTACTTTGGTTAAGCCTACTTAACCCCTCTTTCCTGTCTCGCCGACCTTAATGTTGAGTGAATCAGGCTTTGAAGTACGGTAGTTCGATCTTCATGAAATGATGGATTTATGGAGGGGTGTTGTCATCCACAAGAAAGGAGCGGGGAGGAAAGCCCATAAAGCAAATAAGAACAGAGGATGCAAAAGGGTGTTACGGCAATCGATCACTGCAAAGAGGTCTTGGCTAGGAAGGCGATGTCTTGGTAGGGATAGAAATACAGTCGCAAAAGATATATTTTTTGCGGAAGCGAAAGACGGTGCTATAAGAACAAAGCAACGAAGGGAAAAAACAATTCAAGTGAACACGCGAAGCACACATAGTATATATACATACATATATATATATATGAGGGGCAAGGCTGCTAGTTCGAAATTGGCAGCAACTATCTTGGTAGCTTACAAAAAAAAATACTAGGCGAAAGGAAAAAGCGCTTCCTCTATTGGATATATTTCTTGCAAGATTTGTAAGAACAACGCGAAGTTTAATACATTACACTGTGAAAAAATAGTGTAATTTTAAACCTACACGAGTCGATGCAATTTTAATTTTGTTCTCAAGTAAAAGTTATATTTAAAAGTATACAATATATAAAACTAATTGCTATGGAGTGGTAAATTTTTCATACCTGCTGGTTTATTTTACTTAATGGTATGTCAATTAACATAATATATGCAATACATTATTGAATTTATCACAAATGCTACTTTAATTTAATACAATACTAAGCAAAGTTGCAACACGAATAAAAAAGATGTGAGCGAGTCTTTCATTACTTGCCAGAGAGGTGTAACATCTAACCTCGGTAACGAGTATTTCATGTTTCCTCATGTTGCAAATAAACTTATAATACGAAACTCGGACACGACATTATAAAGAATTCTTTAAAATAATGCAGAACGTGATAAATACATACGCAAATTGTGTTTTCAATTACATTTATAGACGCGAATTACACGTAGTTTCCACACTCACGGCTAGAATTCGATGACTGAGCAGCCACGTCGACTATTGAATCATATTACGTATTAGCAGACATAATTTTTAAACTATATAATGAACGGCTCCGATAAAAGCGAAAAAATGCTTTCAAAAAATATTCAACCCCTAATTTTGACTTGATTTTATAAAAGTAATTTTATCCAAATACTGCCCATCTTGTTGAAAATTATGAAACAGTTATTACTATAACGCATCCTTTGCCTCTATGAACTATTTTTTCGTACCATCCGCCACAGTCGGCACTACCATGGTCACACATTTCCGTTCCATACGACTTCCGTTCCATTTACGAAAATACTCCTACCAAATGCCGTATACCGAGAGCTAAGACGTTACATATCAGAAAATCCAATTTAGTAATTAAAAAATTTGTCATTAAAGCTTTCTCAGTGACAAAAAAAAAAGGTTGTTTGCAATACGGTGCTCTTGGCTACACGCCCCTTGGCTGTAATCGAGACGTTCCTTGGTGCAGGGCCATGGAAAGCAACAAAGAACCAGGGGAAAATAATTTTGTCGGACTATCTTCATTACTTAGTGTAAAATTTATAAAAATCCCAGATTTAAAATTATATATTAGATATGGGGCCATCAAATCCTTAGTATTCGAAGGATTCTATATTCAAGGAAAAAGATTCGAAGAAAAATATTAATGGAAAGAACAGCACATTAAAAATTCAACACTGACAAACATGATTTATACTAAGTAAATTTGTTTATACCTATCCCGTTACCACGGCTCAAGATATTTTATAAATAAAATTACAATATGTATTGATATTGGAAACCTAGTTTGTGAAACAATCATTTATAGGCTAGAATATTCAACATAATAGTTTTTTTTTTCATTTATTGTACAGTATGTTATCATTGACCCTTGACACCTAGATTTGGAGTATATTTAAGGTACTCTCAGGGATTCGAACTCGAGATTTTGATTCGAGAAAATTTGGATTCCACCCATCACACACTCATATCACTCATATAAAGAATAAACGTTTACCTTGACCATAACTGTTAAGTTGATCTGCTTGTATCGCATAAATAATAAGGTTTTCAATGGATTTTATTAGCAATAGGCTTATAATTTTTGTCCTACTATCAGGGTAAACACACAACTTGAAAAACTACTACAAAACGTAACCCCATCCCCTTTTTTTTCACCCACACTCAATGGCCATACAAACACCCCGCCTCGGCCGCCAATGCAATGACGCACTTCTTGAAGAGGCCGAAGTTCAACTCCACCGGGCTCTCTCACGCCGGCCGACCTCCGTGACTTAAGATGGCCGCCTAGCTAGGTGGCCTAACGGCCTGCAGAGCTGCAGGAGTTGACGCGCCATTTACAAACCACTCAACATTTATCATAAGTGCCTGATTGCGAAGAGCCATTCCATTTTTATAAAAAAAGTTTCGTTCCATGGTTCCGTCTGTAACATGTATTTTTTGGTTAGTAAAAAAAAAAGTTTAAACAGTTTAGGTATGAAAGTTTTAGGAATGAAAAATTCAACACACAGGATTGTAGGTGGTATATTCCATCATAAGATTATAGCGTCACCGCTACAAGTCTCACAGAGGCGCGTTACCGACGCGAAGACTGCACGCCAGTTCCGTGCCCGGCGCGTAGAGGCGAAGAGGCGTGTGATGCGCGAGTCAGTGTCGCCCTTAACGCCCCCGCGCATTATGAGCTCGTGCGCCCGGCCAGGCGTCCACCTTAAAGTCTACTGCTTAAGGAGGGGGAAATGGAACTGTCCCGCGCCCCTTTCCCCTTTATTTCCTTCGGGGCCGCCCACCCGCCTAACTCCCGTGTCCTAAGCCAAGCACGCAGCCATGTGCTTGCGACAGCTGGGCGGAACCACCTTCCAATATTGGGAAGGGCGGACGACCGGAGGGTTTTCCGGGGCTACACAGGAATTCACACCACGTGCACAGCTGCGGTGCACTGGGCAGTACTGTCAGCAGCTTCTGGAACGCTCCAGCGCCTGCTGCTGGAAGTCCTCTCTCGACGACGGCTCAAGGCAGCCTCAAGGAACCATGCTCTCTTCGAGAGCAACCAACAGCCCGCAAGGGGAAATACCTGTGTTTTTGTCAGTCCCCCCTCTACTTAATGTACAAGTTTTTAAACCCTGCGATTCACACACACACACACACACACACACCCCTACCTTAAGTTACCCTGTCCATAACTGTAAAGGTGTTCTGATCTTTTTTGGTGCAAAAATTGTAAGATTTACAGTTAATTTTATTACCAATGGAATTTTTAATTTTTGTCCAACAATCCTGGACGAACACAAGCACAAAAAAAAATATTACGCAGTTCAACCGGGCCCCTTGGATTGGAGTAGTATCCACCCCCCCCCCCCCCCCCCACGGACCAAAAGCCTTCACAACTCGCCGGCTCTGGCAATACCTCTCACAGGTATGGAGAGTCCGAAATTATGAAAAAATATATTTCCTTGAAAGGCGTCGAGAAAAGTAATTACGAATGTTATTTATTTAATTTTAATAGTTCTAATTTAAAAAAAAACTACACAACTAGCGCTACGGTAGCATAAAATAAAATTAAATTGAGACATTTTAACCGAAAAAACTGAATCCACTTCATTATTGCGGAGTGGAGTATATTTTGTTTCGTAATTACTAAAAAAAATTTTAAAGTTCTATGCAGGTTACGAAGGTTGTGGGAGAAGGGGAAGAATTGCCACTGTTTTTTAACACAAGTCACGATGGGAAAGCAAGCATTTGAAGAAAATAAAACTATCAATATTCTTTACAATTGTTTGAAAGAATTTCCGTCACACACTGGAGTCTTGATTATTTTGATAGTTGTTGGTTCACGTAAGTAATTTATTGCACACACATTTATGTCATCACAGTGGGTGCGTTGCATTTTAATATATCACAAAACAGTCTTTCAAAACGTATTTCTGACCAGTGAGGTAATGAGAACGAAATGGATAAACTTTCACCGATGATGGTGTAATCTCACACATTAATTTTAAAATATTAAACGAAAGGATTGCTAACCATCTCCTCAGGTGACACTGTTCCTTCCTAAAACTTATTTTTATCCTGAATAAACAATGCACAGACCACTTCCTGCAAATTTAGTATCATTCTTACGTCCGGATTTCTAGAGAAAATATCCATCGAGTACCACCTTCAGGCCAAATACTAAATATATGTTTATATGTAAACAAAGAAATAAGAAAATAGTCTGTATAATTTATTTTTAGTGGTAATATTTTTAATGTAGTGTAGAAATACGGGAGTGGAAACAATAACTTGGTAAATAAACACAAACACTGACACGGATATTCAACAGAAATGACTACGTATAGCATAAACATAAAAATGTGAACGCAATAAAAGTGCACATACAATCTTAAGGTTATATGTTTGGAAGTCCAATATAGCAACTCTATTGAGACAAACACAAGCACGCGCGAAAAATTTCCTTCTTAACGGATTGGTCGTCCCACCAATTACTCACTTCCCAAACGCGATTATCCGACGTTGTCTGAAATTTCTGGATGGCAAAAGCTCTACCCCACTCCGTCTCCCCTTCTCTTCTTGTTCCCAGTTATCCCCCTCCTCCTCCTCTTCGGCCAACACACTTCATAACACTCGCGCGCATTTGACCTAAGAACTCAAAAGGCGGAAGAAGGGAAAATAAGAGAACGTTCGCCTTAGAACCGTCAATTTTACGAAAAATTAAATTTCGTCCATAATGGAGTATTTGCCTCGTCCCCTTCTATTTCCTGCATGGCGAATAAAAAAAAAACGAAAGAGATGGAGAGAGGGAAAAAAAGGCTGGGAGTTTGTGGAAGTATTCCCGTCAAGATTAAGGGGAGGTGAAGAATGGTGGCGAGTGGAAGCCATAGACAGAAGAACCGATTGCGGAGGGGGAGGGGGGATGGGACGAGAAGGGGGATGGGACGAGAAGGGGGTGGACTCCGGGGGTTAGTTTTCTCGGTTGACGTCAACCGTCAACACCCCGTGGCTGTTCGATCTCGAATCACTGGGAGTTCTTTCGCGCGACTAGCTCCCAGACCCTGTAATCTGATAACGACATCGAACGAATTACTGTGGGTGGAAGGAAGAGATGGAATTTTTTTTTCTAGGCCTCTTTCCTCCGGGATATTTAATTACGTTAAGTAAGCCGGAGGGATGGGGAGACCTGGAGGTATGGCGCATGTTTTAGTTACGTTGTTACAAGGAAATTGAAGCACCGACAATGCTAGATAGAACAAAACATGTTAAGTACAAATTTGAACTATCATAATACACGTACGTTTCCTATACATTAGAACTTGCATTTTAAAAATGGAACAATAAATATTTTGTAATATAACTCTACAAATTTGTTGTGAGGAAAGAATGAAACAAATCTATATGTTATTGATACAACAATTTGTCATACTACTATGGTACGTTAAACCTTTTTTAAAAACAAATTTTTAGTATACATAGTTAATTTATGGGAAATATATTTAAATGACACTAGAAGAAAACTTACCAAGTCATTATTAGTGTGTGCGTGCAAGTAAGCTTTATTCAGTTGAATCAAACAAACTTGTTTTTGAATATCAGTTACTGGAGAAGTCTGTAAATGACTATTTTTTTTTTTTTTTTTGGAAATTTTTCAAGGCTTTAAAATATTCAAAATTAAATAAGGTTTGCGGGATTCATGTCTTCTTTCTGCATGAAAAGAAGCATACGTCGCACAACCTGACGCCAGGGACATTCGAATCGTTCGCGCACGGTAGAAGTTGGATATTTGCAATGTTAGAAATAACAGTAAATCCACGGACTTGTAGCGAAGGGGTTCCGCCACTCCCCTTTTACGACTGAGAACCATTCGAACACCAGCTTGTATCTCTAAACTGGGACGCCGAACTCTGAGAGCACCTCGAAAACCTCCGCAACTGACATCCTAAGCAAGAACCTCTCCAACACACCGCTTTTCAGATTCAAGTTTTACAACAAGCAAATAAATAAATAAATAAATAAAAATTCATTTGCACATCTCAAAGTTTTCATCAAAAGAAAACAGAAGGGATCTCCTTCAAAACATTCTTACAGGCCTGCGTACGAAAAAGTATGCAAACGTATGGGAAATATGTGTAGCGCATGCAACCTACGTAACGAATACTGCTTGATGGAGTATGGGTTAAAAAAAAAAAACAGTTCTGAATCGATACCTTTAATAGGTTGTGCAAGGACAAATTTCTGATTCGGTAAATGAAATGTGACAACGATGACTCGATAGGAAATCAAGATTTAAGGCTTTTTCTCCCAAGCAAAGAGGGTCAATTCATTGTTCTTGTCATTTACAACAATATGGTGCATTTTCCTGTAAATATATCATCATATCTCTCTTACGTAAGCC
This sequence comes from Bacillus rossius redtenbacheri, assembly GCF_032445375.1. Lineage (NCBI taxonomy): Eukaryota > Metazoa > Arthropoda > Insecta > Phasmatodea > Bacillidae > Bacillus > Bacillus rossius. Next base: position 58,663,570 of record NC_086332.1, read on the forward strand.
AGAGCCTTCACTGATATTTAAAATATTTTTTTTTTCCAACTTTAGGGTAGGGAAGGTAATATATCCTCCCTTCCCTCCTCCCCTTGAGAACGCCATTGACGCTTGTCCTTTCACTCCAATTACACCACGCAATGGCCGATGTGACATCACGCAAATAGCAAAATTAATTTAAATTTCAATCACGAAAAAAAAAAATTTACCCGCAAAACCCCTTCTGGCGGTCCCTCGGACCGGTAACCACGCAAACAAGTCGACTTGCCCGACTCTCACAAGGCGCCGTTTATTTTCAGCCCAGCGCCACGGGACCAGAGCAAGCTGCGTCAGTCGCGACCGACCAAACCGACCAGGGCGTTACGAGAAACGCCGATCCTCATTTGTTTCGGGAAGGCGAGGCGCCGAGTCAGCGCTCGCGACGAAGAAGTGCGTCGGACGCTGTTTATGAAGCGCGACGCAAGGGGGGTAAAAAAAAAAAGAGGAGTGCAAAGGGAGGGGAGAGGTTGTTGTTGTGAAGGCGGGGGGAGGGGGAACAGGGGTTAGATTGCGATGGACCAAAATTACTCGCCGGGACATTCAGCGGACGTAATACGGCCGCAGCACACGAGCGCGCTAAAAGGGGCTGGCGGTGTGGGTGTCCCAGCATATCGCGCACGGACGTACACTCCAGCCTCCATAACTCTCCCCCTCCCGAGGGAGAGGATGCAGGGGGAGGGGGGTGTCCGAAGTGGGAGCTGGGGGAGCTGCCGACTCAGCTGCGAGCGCGGGTGTCGTTGGCGGGTTGGCTCCGAGTGGAGCAGGGGGGGGGGGGGTGTGGGGGGATGAATAACGTCCACGAGTCCGTTGGAAAAGGGAGCCACTGTGTGAAGTGGGGAGGGGGGGGGGAAGCTGTGTTCCGGTCGGGAACGTCCCGTGCATCTGGCAGATTTACCCCGCCGCCACCGCACCCCCTCGACCACGTGGCGAGACAGTGAATTACCCGGCAGGAGCGGTTGTCTCGGCGGTGGCGGTGACTTGATTGCTGTTTGGATTATTTATCAGCGGAGGGGAAGGGAATTAATAACTCGGTCCGTCGGGTTCACGGCCGAGGTTGGCTCTGAAGAGGAAATCATGATGAACGAGCTGGGCGGGGCGCCGCGAGATAGGGGATAGGGCGGTGGCGAGGAAGCAAGGTAAAAAAAAAAAAAAAAAAAAAAAATCATCCGTCCATAGCCGAACGAAGCATTATTGGGATGAGACAAAGGGGACGATAAGGAATTTTTATAAGAGCCTCTAGGAGAATCGACGGTCTGCAAAGGAGGAAAAAATACAATCTGATGTGGTGTCCTCCAACATGAAAAATTACCTTTAACGGCCCTTTCACTAACAAGAGTTCCCGCTGACAAAAAAAAATTAAGTAATACAAATTACGAAAATCGCAAAAAAATTGCGCATGAACAGGAATCTTTCACGTGTTTATTTGGCGAACGGTAATGGGTACTTTTATTTTTAAATCGTAAGTTAAATTAAAACGCTCTGAATTTAAGTTTCATAGATATGCCTAGAAAAATCGATCCTACCAATCACGTTATATATTTTTTAACTACAGAATTTCGCAAAGAAATATTAATAAAATATGATTATATAATTTTTTTTGCATTACCCAGAATTTCAAGCTAACAGACATGTCAAAATTATTCAAAGAAAGTTTTAATACCGGTAATTACATTTAAAAAATAGCACTAAACGTGTATATCTTGCGACAAATTTGTACCGAAAATACAATGCGAAGATCATGTAGTGAGTGACATATAAGTAGGAATTCTCCCTAGACAAATAAAAATTAAAATGAAAATTCAATAAAACAGCACAAAATATGTCTACTTTAAAATGATGTGATTTTAAAGCTAATGACGAACCAAGGTTTCAAAAGCTTGGCTAAGCCCACGAGCTCTAAAAGCGCTAAGGGCGACACTGGCTGACGCATCACACTCCTCTTCGCCTCTATGCGCGAGGCAGTCTCAACGTCGGTAACGCGCCTCTATGCTGACTTCAAGAGGTTACCCTATAACTTTATCGTGGAATATTAAAGTTACAGGCTTCCTGTACGTACCTACCCACTTACAATACCGTGATAAATGATACTAATTACAAAGACTTGTGCACCTTTTACAGCCATCATATCACGCTAAGTGAAAATCAGATGAAAACATTAGTGGCTAAAAAACAAATACAAGAGAGGTATCGAGTGAAAATTTGAGGAATAGCTCTTAAATAAAATTAACGACAGAAAAAAAAAATTTTAAAAAACGTGCACGTAAATAACAAGCCTTAAACAATGAGTTTTAGCATTTCTCAAAGTCCAAAAATATGCAGTTTAAACACTGGACCGTTAAAAACAAAATACTACGGGAGAGTGCGGTAGCTCTTAAATGAAATTCGACATGAGACACCTATGATACAAGTTAAGCGCTTTGCAGCTGGCGCACCAACTCACAACACCTCAGGGTCACCAAACATCCGTTATCTACATCACCATTAAAACCTAATATATATTCTCACAACTAGAGGTAGAGGGCGGCAATCCGCGGCCTGGGAACTCTACGCGGGCCCGCGGTTCGATGCCCGGATCTGGCATTCGGACCTCGAGGCCCGCAATGGCTACGACGACAGTACAGTTGCAGCTTACCCTGCGGCGGTGTTGCCTGATTAAGCAACAAGTCTGAGCAGCTGGTGCGTTAACACCCGGGTGCTCGGACAGGGGCGAAGCTGCTGGGGGAGGGGGTGAATGATGACGCCGCGTGGTCCGGAAGGGCCCGGCCGCCCGAGAGAGGTCGAGGGGCTCCGACGGGCCGCGGGCACACGCCGGCGGCGGCGCAGCAGCAAGGGACAGGCCACTCTCTCGCTCTCTCCCGCCGGCTGCAGCGAGGGCCGGGGGCTGATTAACGACCGCGGATCTCCCCCGCCGGCTGCACCGGGCGCGTCCTTGAAGACCCTCGTCGCCCGCCGCCCGCCACTCGACGACAGGACACACCGGCAAGAACCCGTGTGTTTCACCCGGGGGCCCGCGGAGGAAAAACAAACAAAGTCGACGTGCCTTCCCCTCGCCGGAGGACCCTGCATGGAGTGGGGACGCGGTGGCATGGTACAGTCACCACACAGTTATTTTTTTTTTTGTAGTTTCACACATTCGGTGTTTAGAGTATTATTTACATATTACTTGTGCAGCATCACTAAAACATCCCGTGATTTCACACAAAAATATTCTAAAAAAACTCAGCGTTCGTACGAGAATACATAGTTTGCCGTGTAAATTAACGTTTCTTCTGATAGTTTTTGCACACACGATGTGCTAAGTTAAAATTGCATTAACATAAAGTCAGAAATAACACATCATGTTGAGATGATGATAACACTCCAACGAGGTGTGCGTCATTTATACATGTGTACATCAGGCAACATTCCTTGTGGAAAAATTATCACAAAATCGTGTAATTTTACTCCAAATGTAGGTTAACATTCTAGTAACTCCATCTTTGGTGTTTATTTAACGATTCTTTTTAAGGTTTCACAGCATATCCTCGTCGTTCGTCTAATTTTCTGCGAAAGGAGAATTATATCGGCGTGTCATTTAAGGGCGTATGTCCCGTTCCAGGTCATTATTTTATTTTTACGTTTAACACCGTTAAACTTGTAGACTTTTTGTGGGGCCGCAATTAAACAAAAAGATATAAATATACATATATATACATATCGTGCATATTGTTTATATAATTAACTGACAAGGTTGAATTTTACAAATTTTTGTGCAGTATGGATACGGAGAACCAAATTTAATAAATAACTCGAGAATATTTGGGTTTAAAATTATTTCAGAAAAATGTAATCAATTTTATTAGTTTTCTAAAATCATTAAAATTCGGATGATTTTAAAAGGCCGTGTAAATAATAATGATTTTTTTTTCTAAAAGAAATTAAACCATATCACATAGCAGCCAGAATATTTGACTTTACACCAAAAAAAGTTCCAGTTTTCATTCTCCTTATCCATACTGTAAGAAAAGGTTAAAAATGCAATTTTGTCAGCTTACTATGCAAAAAGTATGCAATATATATAAATTTTTTTATTCATATTTTTTAATGTTCAGCCACTCTAAACAGCATGGAAAGAAAATATAAAAGAATGACTTGGAACGGGAAATACACCGTTGAAGTGCCGACCAATACTTTTTGATTTCAATTGAGTTTTTAGAATTTCGAATTAGAAAAAAAATTCAACGATTACATTGATTCATACAATGACTCGATTTCACTGGAATTGCATCTATAAGACTTACCACAGTATAATTATTTGGTATAGATAAATTAGCAAACCCACAGTTGAAATTTAAGTTCCAAGCTGGCTTAGAAAATGTTGTTTTATGGAGTTCAATTTTTTAATTTCCCGAGATCTCCTGTTCTCTGGGGGTTATTCTATCCCCCCCCCCCCCCCCCCCTTTTCCAACGAGGGTCAAACACACACCAAGACTCCGCGGTAAGGTCTCTTAGAAAAGTATTACAATTCTCAATAGTAAATGGCACAGGGCCCCACAATATTTCTAGGGCAGTACTAAAATACGAAAGAAACGGGTCTGTTACCAACGCAGTTGAGCCTGCCATAAATTTGTAGATCCTGTCACCCTAATTCTACTCAAGTGTCAGAAATTGTTTCCTCCACTTTCACAATTCCTGATATTTTTTTGTGACATGATATCAAGAAGGTTTTTGCATTACAACACCTAACCAATGATATAGTTTTCAACGTATGTTTAGCACAATAAATGTTAAGTTCTTTAATGATTCTCGCAATGTGGAAGCGTGATTTAAAAGATTTTCATGGATATATGCCACTGCTGGTTTTAACTGTACGTCATATAGAAGCCACAAGAATGAACCATAAAGATGAATACACAAACACACAGAAATCCACCCGAAATAAGCAGATGTCAAATGTTAAACACACAGACAGCACAGAGAGAATTCCGTGGAAGAAAATAGTCCGAAAAAATATCACCGCACAGACAAACAGTGGGTTGATGACACTGAGGTACCTAATTGTAACAATAACATAAAATAAAGAATAAACCAGTCTTGGACAAAACACCAACAAACAGACGAACTCAACGATGATACCGAACATATAATCTAGACAACACAACGACAACAGCACAGACGAACAATGTAGGCGTCTTAAGACAACAGTTGCGACCTTTAAGAAACTGTTCTAGGACGTTTACTGTGTTCTTTTATGCTGTCGTCGTTGTCTTGTCGCTGAGTTATTCAAGATTGTTATTTAAATATGTTTTCTGTTCTTTTTACAACTGTCTCATTATCAGCCCACTCTTTGTCTGTAATCTGATACTTTTTTCAGACTAATTCCTTCCAAGGAAATCTATCTTAGCTGTATATGTGTTTAACATTTGACATCGGGATTACCTTTTTACTACTTTTCAGTATCGTATAATATAACAAAAAATCTTTGTAAAAAAGAAAGTTAGTGTGAACATTATCCGCCATTATTTATCGGTATAGTTTTTTATTACAATTAGGGAGCAAATAAATCGAGTTATTAATTGCAGACACACAATTTATACTATGTTATAGTTGATGATATCATTGACCGGTATATCGTTTGAAACGTCCTAACATATAAAACACCAGTAAACAAATTTAAAAAAAATTATATGACCCAATCACATGAAATGTGGACAGAAGTTGAAATGTGACAGCTACCAATGAAAAACATACAATAATATGTTTATGTACGAGTGTTTAGAGTCTAAACTGGTATCTATAGTGTACTTTGATATAACTATTATAATTATTGGAATGGCAAAGAATAAATAATGTATTTCCCATTTTTTTTATCGTGTTTATTAAATAGTAATAATTAACAGGCTCCAGAGTGTAGTGTGACCACAGAAAAAAATATATTTCACATAAACCACTTCCGTTGACGTAACTTAGTATTAGTAACACTAGGCAACGAAATTTGACTTTAACAAAGGCCCAAAGCTAGATCATGTGATTTATCAAACAATATTATTACATAAATATTTTTACTGCAGGGTGTGGCCAAATATTTTAAAAATAAAAAAACAGGGGTTTATAATTCCTTTTAAATCCTTGTTTTTTCGTTAAAAGAATCCTGATTAATTTTAGCAGAAAAAAAATTCTACTCGGACACAACAAATAACTTATTTACCGTTTATTGCTTATAAGAAAATACATATATTTAAAAAAAATATATTTTAATTTTGAAGAAAAAAAACGTTAGCACGAAAAAAATAAGGGATTTATCTGTGCCCCGAAAACTCGGGAGAGGGCGTAGGGGAAAATGTTGGTTTTCCAGACGGCAATTTTCACGTGGGTGTGTATATATATGGAGGGAGGGAAAGCAAGCGATAACAAGCAGCTGGCGAGAGCTGGCGGATTTGGAGAGGCTGAACAAGGAGGCAGCGACGCCAGGACATAAACAAACTGCGCGGGTCAATAGGCCTTCACAAATACTCCCGTAACAACCCCCCTCCCCCCTCCACGTCCTCCTCCGCGCCAACACGGAGTGCCGGCTCGCCTCTCCTAGGAGGAGGCGGGTGCATCGCGCAGACACTTTAATCCTCCAGCATGAAGAATGGCGTCGCCGCTGGGGGGTTGGTAGCATTGCAACTAAGAGGCGGCGCGCGAGAAAATACGAGAGCAGCAAAGTCTCCTTCCTTCCGGCTGGAGCGCGCGTCCGGGCCCGGGCGGGAAAGAAACAGCGGGATAATGAAGAAGATGCGAGGAAGTGCACAGGAAGGCGAGTGTACGAAAAAAAAAAAAAAAGAAGTCCTAAACGTGCGAAACAAGCATGATGTATACAAAAAAATATATAGTTATATACATAAGTTACATAGCTCGTTACTAACTTCTTTCCCACAAAACTGTAAGGGCCAAGTCACGGGCGGGATATCCTGCTCAAGTTCGCAGAATTCTACTCGTTTTAAAACCGTGATGGATAAGTCGATGTTACTGTAAAAAAAAGTTCAGGAAATAGAGACTGTTCGAGGCATCTCGTGTATTTTAAATCAAAATAAAATCATTCATATATAAATATATAATTATGTCAGTAAATTTTCGTTAAATTGTTGAAATTAAAAATTTAGAAACTTCATCGAATTATTTGTAAAAACCGTCAGCTTTCATAAGAGCTAGAAATTTCCACAGTAGGCCTATTTACTGAATTGCACATCGTACAGCTTCTACAATTTTTCTTTAACATTAACCTTAAAGAGTTCAATTGCAGAAATTAAACTTTAATTTAGCTCTTCTTAATTACACTTACAAAAACAATTTTTAAAATATAAATTGTGAGAATAAACTTAGGCAGTATTTTGTAATGTCTTACTGCCATTAGAATAATATGTTAAGTGTGTGAGTCAAAAAGGTTATAGTTAGGGCTTACGTCACACAGAACGCACACATGACTCAAGATATGGGTGGGTTCCGAACCATTTGACCACCTACTAGATGCTCAGATTTGAGTCATGTTGGGAGAGAACCAGCAGTTTTAACAACTTATAACAGATAACAGCAACCTACAAACACCGAGTCGCTCAATACGGACGAAATGTCCTTATCAAATAAGTAACAAAACAGAACGGTTACAATTATATTTATATATATTTTTTTTACCTTTGTTTTGAATGAGTCAAAGCTAACACATTTTGAACACCAGTAATTTGAATTCATCATCGTGACACCCCAAAACCTTAACATGTGTTCAAGATGTAGCCACCTACGTTCTTTAAATATTTCATGCAATGGGGAATTTTGATTTAATGCAGTTTTTTTTTGGACATACGCCATTGCAGTTTTGCACTGTTTGTCATGGAATAATTCCGGAAATCTTTTTTTTACCTGATGACAGGAACAGATGTCAGTTCCCGAAACGTCGCAACTGTTGTCACTGGAAACCTTCGGTGTTCGTCAATGCTATCGTCGTTGTGTTGTCCATAGTACTTGTTTCTCTTCATCGCTGTGTTTATATGTTTGCTGCGTTGTCCAGGTTTGTTGTCACCCTTCATTCAATTTGTCTCGTCGTTGATAGCCCATTATTATTATTATTATTATTATTATTTTTCATGACCAAGTACCTTCATTGGAATTCTTGTGCTATCTGATATTTAGAGTTTTAACATTTTTTGTCCATTCTGTCGTAGTTGTGTTGATAAAACTTGCTTAGTTTCATCGTTGGTTCCACTTGTCCGACATCAGCTGATTCAGTCTTGTTCTCTGAGAATGTTTTGTCTCATATTTTTTTTATTTTCAGAATTTTCCCATGACAAATAGTGCAAAACTGCAATGGCGTTTGTCCAAAAAACTGCACTAAATCAAGTAGCCAACTACCGTAATAAAAATCAATACTTGCAAGGTAAATACTTTAAATTATATCTTAGTGATGTAATTACACATAGCTATGATAATTGCAACTAATGGTACTGCAGTGATAAAATAAATATAATTAGCACTGGAATGTAAACAAAAGTCTATAACAAATTTAAACTTATTTTACTGTCATTACATTAACTGTTTTTAATAATTACTGAAAGAGCAGTATAAGACATACAAAACTATTTTGTATTTATTAGAAAAAAAACACTAGTATCAGGAAAATCAACAGTAGAGCCAACTATATTGACAAAATAGTATGTAGTTGAATCTCTACAAACTTGTCCTTTTTGGCTGCTAAAATATGAAACTGTTCAAAAATAACGATAAATGCACAACTGTCTGAAAACAAACACCATCAATAATACTGCTTACAACGTGGGAACACGACTGTTTGAAAATGTCACAAGTCGAAAAATATGTAAATTAGTTCAGCCATTAGGTATGCATTCGCTTCGCCATCATGCGACAGCAGGCGAAATTTGCGCACTGCGAAAAATGACAGTTACTCGTTTTATAACATAGCCATGACATATTACAAAATGCTTATAGCTCGGGCACGAAAATGAAAGAGATATTGGACTCGCAAACGTAAACTGCGTTATTTTCAAAGTCAATTTCGATAGTTTTCACAGCGTAAATATTCCACGGGATAAAATCAACGCATTTGTTTTTGAACTAATGTTCCCGCTTAGAAACTATTGCAAATGCAACTCGAGATGAAACCTTAAAAATTATCTGCAGTAGCGAAATGTTTAGTGCTACAAATACAAGAAACTTTAAGGTAATAACACTTAACCTGACTTTTCAAACATGTTAAGTTCTAATATAATTCGTACAGCCTTTGCAGTAATGCATATAAAAGCAGCAAGATGAAATTTACAAGAAACCTGAAAGTAAGTTCCCATAACAACACGTCATTAACGATTTCATTCATTAGGATCACGAAACAAACAGCTCAAAAACACGAAATGTCTCGTAGGATCACTGTTAAATGAAAGCGATTATATAGCTTTTTCTTTAAATATTTTCTGTAAGCAAAAAATAAAAACCAACAAGAGCTAAAAAAATTCGTCCTGGTAAAGCAAGTTTTTTCGCAGTTTAAATGATATTATTTTGAAGGTTAATATTGCAACTCAAATCCTCGGGATATGTATCACAAGGTACAACACTATTAAAAAAATCTATCTGACTCATAAACTCTTGAAAACAAATGCAGAAATATTATTGGTAACAAACTGTCGTAAATAGAAAAAAAGTTATCTTAGTGTTTTAATTATTTAGAGGTTTAATGTTACAGCATTAATTTTTTACGTAAATTTAATAATAGTTTGTAAAACAAACGCTGTTTAATTTCTAACATTAAAATTTTTTACAAAATGTTGATTACCATTTATATTTTGTTGCAATAAAACCACATTTACCACGCAAAATAACCCCTCTAATTTTCAATTCCTGAAAAAATTCCCAAAAAAAAATTATAAACTGTAAGTCATGCATATAGACCATGTTTTATCGGAATCACGCTGGTCCATTTACCGCAATCACACACGCTGTGATAACGTCGGTTTGTCACGTAGTAAAATACGGCGGCAGGAGCGGTCTTGATATCGCCAAGAGAGGTACAAACACGTTGACTTATAGTTCAGGAACATAAAGTACAAGCTGATGACTACAAAAGCTAGTTGTATGAATCAACAAGATGGGGGGGGATATAGAGTTAACTTCAACTGCATGGACGAAGTTGTGCCATACATGTACGTGATGAAAATCTCACCTTGGTTTGTTCACTGACCAAGGAACGGAATCGCAAATGAAATCCGCGATGGCGAATACGAAGTAAAATGTATAAAATATTTATCTCTACCACTGGCCATGGCCGATTGCTTACCTAAATTCCTTGATTAAACAGTATTTAACCGGATTTTGGACACAGGTGGAGGGATATGGTAGATATAACCCCTCCCCCCTAAAGTTATGAAAAAAATATACGCGAACTCGGTGAAGGAAGTATGTTATTTCGAATGATGCATTAGATATTACATAACCTAGAATCATAAACCTCAATGACAGTGATGCATGTTGAGAATGATAACGTATTTAGCCAAACCACCTTGAAGTTGATCTTAAGTTTTTTAATTAAATTTTTTTTATGTGTAACATCTTAACTATAGGTACACATAATTTAGTAGGAGTGATTTCATGAATGCAACAGAAGTCGCATAAAAAGGAAATTTGTAACCCTAGGTCCTGCCATCTGTAGCGGATGTCGCGAACCAAAGTCTACAAAGCCAAAGGAAAACACTATAGTTTCAATCGTTAAATGAATATTAACAAGGTGGGCAATATTTTACTACAACTCTTTGTCAAAAATCAGGCCAGAAGCCAGGGTTTAATTTTTTTTTTCAAATCTTTTTTGCTTTTATCGGAGCCATTTCAATAAAATAGTTTAAATTTCGGTCTGATAATCAAATGATTGAATAGTCGACGTAGCTGCTCCGACAGCGAATTATACATGGAACTAATTGCGATTCGCGTCAAGAAATGTAGTTGAAAACACAATTGGCGTATATTTAACACGCTAGGCATTATTTCAAAGCATCTTGTCCGAGTTCCGTATAGCAAGGGTATTTGCAACATGACATGAATTCACTCGTTGCCGAGGTTAGATGTTACACATCTCTAGCGAGCACTGAAAGACACACATACAATATTTTTTTTTTTTTCAAATATCCTTTGTAAATAAATTCCTGTCTCCGCCACTGTGCTCGTGTCTAATTACCTGCTTGCGAGACTTGTCTTAAGGAAGAAAAAAAGAAAGGCCACGTCGGGTGGGAAGTATAAAAGACTGTTCCCCCCGCCCCGTTGGCACTCCTACACCCTTGCGGGTCCTCCGTTGATCCACTTTCCATTCCAATTTAAGTTTCCTGGAGCCGCGGGCGTCCCGGCCAGAGCTCGGCCAGCGAGACCGCGGAGGAACCCCCCCGCGCGCCGGGGCCAAGCGAATCCGATTGTAATGCCGCAGTGACTCCGGGGCGGGAGGGCCTGGGGTGCGCACGGCTAAGGAGGGGCTGGCAGTTCAAACCAGCCCCCTTCCCCTGGGGACCCCAACTTCGCCCACAAACGGTGCACGTGAACGTCCTTTCGGCCGGAGCTGTAATAAATTCGGGGCTGGCCCGCCTCGCCGGTTTCGAGCCAACCCCCTCTCCTCCGCCCCCCACCAAGCCCGCCCTACCTTTTTTTTTTCTTCTCAAAACCCCTGGCGCTCCAACGGCGAGTTTTGCATAAAGCAGGAACCCAGGTCTGGATGTTGCAGCGGGGGAAGGGGAAAGGGGTAGGATAAGTTTAGAAGGCGAGGGGAGCCCGAGGGGGGAAATGCCGGAATACTTATGTGTTTTAAAGGAATGGTAAAAGAAAGAGGGACGGAGGAGGTAGGAGAACTACGAAAGAGGGTGCCGTGGTCTAGGGTTGAGGGGAGAGAGCGAGAGGGGGTTGAAATCGTTTCGCCGCAGAAGTATAAGTCGTCAGTAGCACGCGAGCCACACCGCGGGGCAACATCACGTTAAAGGTGCAGACACGAGCGTTTCGTCCCTACAACGCCCCCAAGGCCAAGCGTGATTTGTTTTGACGTAGAAATACGCCGCATTGTAACTAAAGCCACGATTCGTTTCACGTGTGCTATGCATAATGAAGCCACTCTAGTGTTATCATTAGCCGATCCCAAAGTTACAACTGCCCATCCTTTGGACTAGGTACACATGATTGGGTTGACACTTCTACCCTTGTTCATTACTGACCGCGGGTCGCACATAGCGTGTAGAGACTTGCAGAGCAATCATTTAAGTAAAGCAGATGTATTCTTCGTGTTTCAAGTCTATTTTGCTGCAGAATGAATTCGCGGAATGATCGTGCCCACGAAAAACGCCTAACGGAAGACGGGCTAAGTTTCCCTACTTTGTTATTTTCCGATACGAGTTGCCGGTTCGCGGTGAATTCAACTGATTCTTTAGTCAGCCACATGTAGTTAACTGTAACTGTATGTATTTTATGTTAATAGTCATAAACAATTTTTTTAACGCAAGTACAAGTAACCACGATGGAGAAGAAGGGGATACAAATTCAACTGTAAAGTAAAAACCTTACTATCGACAACCTCGGTACTTAAATCACCGCCCAATACAGTGTATCATCAACTGCTTAAATGCCTCGCAATTGCGAGGATGATGTCCTTTGTCTCCAATCTCTTAGACTACTCTTCCACTTGCGAAGAATAGCCTGCAGTTGTTTTTAGCCCCGTTAGAACACAAGAGTACAGCGACTGAAGTAGTTGAAAATGGTTCCTGTTAAAAATCTTCACCTTAATTTTATGAATAACACTGGTTAGAATGATCCACGAATCTTAGTAGATTTACGATTACCGAAACCAGTTAGGTATCTAGAACATAAACTGACAAAAATCATCTTAAATTATAAAAAAAAAAAACTTCGAAAACGTGTTAAGCCCTCAGCAGACACTATCTTCTTCATGTGCCTATTTGTAACATTGCACAGAACTAGGGGTAAGAACCCAGTGTTGTTTCTACGGAAAACCCGCCATCTGTATGCGGGGAAAAAAATATGCGATCGCCAAATAATATTGATAACATGCTCACAACAAATGTAACTAATAAATAATTTATTGGAGCTACAAAATCTTATTTTTAAAAATATTTGGTATGATTTGTATTGCCAAAAATATCTTGTGGCGCAGAAACTTTATTTTTCAGTACGTAACTACGAAGAACTCTTCGTTTGTTTACATAGCGTTATTCGGTGAAAAGTCCGTCAATTAACTTTAATTTCCAACAGCGTGTGTTGAAAGCTTAATAGTTCTAAAATTAGCAGCAGAAGTCACTTTACCGCTTACTTAAGGCTCGGTCTCAACCGCCATGAAGATATTTTCACATTCTCTCCATTATTTAATAATTATTTACGTAAATTTTAACAGGATTCCTGTCTTGTGTTCGTGACATAACAACAAATGCAAAGGAGTATCGCATTAAAATGTACATAAATAGCCATAAAATAACAGTAATGACGAGAAAATAATAATAAACATCAACAGCGAGTGAAACCGAAACTATAGAAACCTGAGATATTCAGGTTTTTGAGGAAAAAAACATATTTTTTATTGATTTTTGAATGATATACTATAAATAGTTTCAAGACGAAGGCTACATACAAATGGTTACTCTAAAACTGTAAACCACATGATTTCATGCTTTCAGTAGTACATACTAGGGGCTGACGTAACACCTTGCCTTTAAGTTCATAAAACCTATCAACTAAGGACCTGATTAGTAGGAAAAATCTTTTTATAAACAAATAAGGTTACGTAATTATTTTTAATCATGTGAAAAAATACAAAATAACAGAAGCAAAATAATTTAGGCTACCACACTCTCAATAACTCGATTCGAGTGGCATGCCTGATTGAGTAGTCACTGTACCCGGCCACTTGATTGTAAATTGTAAGGCATCACTCGAGCACGGGCGGAAATCTGGATTCTCAACGACCCGGGGTGTTTGGGGAGGGGAGGGAGGGAAGGCCGCGGAATAACGTTTATCATTCCCGTTTCACAGTTACGATTTTTTCAAGCGCAAGCAGGCCCCCTCAGAGAGGAACTTTTTTGATTCCAGGGGACCTTAGGCCCCCTGCCCCCCCCCCCCTCTTGGGGATATACTCCCATGACTCGAGCTGCTCATATATGTTCAAAGAAAGGTAGCTTACTGCCAGATCGAAAAGTAGCGTCTACTGTCATGCGTGAGAAATTTATATCAAAACAATTTCTGTAATTTTGACATTGCCAAGTACGAATAACTTATGATCATACACGGTGTAAATTTTTAATATACGAGTATATGCCACATGAACCACAATGAAGCTTAATAAAGACTGATCCCAGCAGTTTCAAAATTAATGCTGTTCAAAACTTCTTTACTGTTTGCAGCTATGTAGTATGTCATAAAAGAATGTCCCAGTAATAAATTTTTACAGTATCAACTGTAAGCGTTGTAGTGTTTTGGTTCAAGGTCACAACTAAAGAGTACCTCAAACAGTTTTAGATAAGCGCATGCACGAATACAGCTTTTGTTTTCATGCTTGCAGTGCCACCTACGCAAAATGTCGACTCTTGAACGTAAAGCGCTGTGTTCTGCAATTTGCTAAGTGTGAATCAGTAATTTCAGCTCTCCCCATTGGAATCTCTTTGTACGTGAGTGGTTGAAAGTCCAAGTCCCTGACCGTTGGATTGGTCGTAATGGTTGAGACGACAGAGCTCTTTATTCGCTGGCCTCCACGTTCACCTGACATAACGCCAATGCGATTTTTTTTCTTTCGGGGCTTTACAAAATATTGTGTTTAGGTTCCGCCTCTAGCTAATGACTTCCAAGAGTTGAGACTCAGAATTAAAGAGACTATTGCTTCCATGACTCCGGACGTGTTAACCAAAGTGTGCGAAGAATTAGACTTTAAGTTGGATGTGTGCCGTATAACTAAAGACGCACATATTGGACTTTAGTGAATAAAACTAGATTAGTTTACCTTCGATTTGATGTAAACTTGTTGTAAATAGTATAAATTAAACTATTATAATATACCATTGAAGCTATGACATTCTTTTATGGACATCCTGTATTATTTATCATCCAGAATTTTGTGAGCAGCTATTTCATAGTCTTACAAGTATGACCAAATACACTTTTCCCTTCTTAATCACATATTATCACACCTTTATTTCTTTTTCATTGATTATTTCTGCTACTACTTTTATTTGCCACCCTTTTCAATATAAGTAATAAATATAACTTTTTTTCCCTACGTACTTCTTTTTTGGCACAAATTATTTAATTCTTAATTACATTATAGTAGATATACGTATGAATACGGTAGAGCCAATGTAAACCAGACTTAAGTACTTTGGATGTTTCTTTGATTTTTTTCTCAATTTCTCTTTCAAGAAGGGGTCTGCCTGTAGTAATAGTCCTACATGAATTCTGATATTTTGAACCTTGTTGACTTAAGTTTTATTACTTTTAAAGTAATCAAATAGTATATGTATTAATTTGTGTGTTTTTAATAAAGTGTTAATTATTGTAAGTATGTGTATCAATATGAAATTAGTCTCTAGACCTTCACATTCATCACACTGTGTGATACTCCACACCGGTATAGGTATGTATTCACAGTTATGATATTTTAATCAGCTGAAATAAAATACACTTCAAAAATACATAGTAGATTTAGCCTACCAACGCCTCAAAGCACTCTTCGTGATATATAAAAAATTAAGCAAGCCAGCACATACATTAAAAAAAACACATCCTCTTTAGTCTATCGTGCACTTTAGCCCTTTAACACGATCTTGCTCACCCCTGAATCTTGGAACGCAGTAGGCAAACTAAAGTAGAAAAAAAAAGAGTAGAAAGGAGAGGAAAGTAAAATGTCAGAAACAAATCGTTCTCGAGACTCGAAATCCCCTTGGAAACAGCTCCAGGAAGAGGAGAGAGAGAAAATATATATTCTTCCTTTGTGGGTCAACAAGGGCCGCTCGGTCGCGAGTCAGCAACGGCGAAGGTAAACAACAGGAAGAAACAAGATGCAGACCGTCGCATGACGTGAATTTCTCTCGGGAGCTGAAGAGTTTACCAGAGACATAGCCCTGCGTTTCGATATGACGGGTTAAAACGAAACTTTCGCTGTAAATGACGACATTAAGAATTAAACTTCAGCAACCTCGGAGACTCAAATATATATTTTTTTAAATTGAGGAATACTGGCGATTGGCGAATGTTTTACACTTCTACGCTAAGCTGAAGAATGCCTCACCAATAAAGAGTTTACCACAATTTTTATTTTATTTTAAATCCTGTCATACAAAAAAAAAAAGGCAGCGTCTATCGAAAAATTGTATTTTAATTAAAGTGGTACGAAAATTACTCACAACCAAAAACTTATGTGTATTACAGGTCTTGAAAATAAATGGGGGTGATTTTCACCACTGCCTTACGGCGGCCATGGTAACTGAAGTGTTACTTCGGTTTATAGTTACTGACTAAAGTTACAAACTAATATTAAATTTATGCACGTGTTTCATTATAGGGAAAAAAAATTCAGCTAAAAAACTCAACACCCCCATCAGCAGGAATGAGAGGTGGGTTAGCAGTTGATTAGTCACATAAATTTTTAATTTACTAGTACAGCTTCAGTACTATATATGTCACGGCTTTAAATGGCATAGTACAAAGCTTTAGGCGCTCGCTGAGGTCAACAGTTGTGGACTTGCAGTCACTTGCGTGAAATAACCAGTTTATTTTATTTCAGCGGTCAAACACTAAATCATGTTAGTAACTTTAATAACTAAGGCCACGATTAATTCGCAAACTTATTTCACTGCAGGCTGGACTCACTTGTCCATATGTAGCTAAGAATTTTTTTAAGAATGTTAATTACTCGATAGCAAGGCACATCCGTTGGCCGGTTACACGTCATTTTATGACAACTTTTCCTACTTGTTTGAAACTGTCCCCGCGTAGTCAAGTGCGTGTCGAGACTGTAGTCAAATCATCAAAGTGAAGCAGGCGTGTATGCGCTTGAAATATACTTTAGTACCAAAATAATAACAGATATAATGGCGGCTATATGAATAACTAACACATTGTTACAAGGTATAGCAGCTTCCGAAAATTAAACTATGCCATGTTAATAAAAATTAATTGATAAATAACACCAATAACACACACACATACACAAAAATATCAATGCAAGAAAACAGCACTATAAAAGACTCAGGTTCCTACATAAAACACACAAATTAAAAGAGTTTTACGGGAAAAGCTACAAACGAGTTAACCCCCCTCTCCCTTCTTCCCCCTCGAGCGTCACACTCATGAGCATTGCATTTTTCGTTACGCCCTTAAGAGTTATCGCTTACATTTACCCTTCCGGCTGCGAAGTAGTTTCACTTCAATGAGTAAAAATAAATAAAATCTGTTCCAAGAAGCCATAAGACACCGTCACAAAAAAACATATTTTTCAAGAGAGCAGTTAAAATTTTTTTTTTAAATAGTGCCTCACTTCTAAACTCAGCTATTTTCGACACAAAATATGTGAATTTTTTAAAAATGTAATAGATGTTAGTATTGTAGGCCAGTACACAGAAAGAACGTCGAACGGTGGTCACGTTCACTGTTAAAAGTGCTTTTCGCACAAACGTGGACATAGTGCCTTACGCCTCCGATGTGCAGAAATAAAAATAATACAGAGTACCTATTTGTTCAGAAGTGTTGGAGCAAATGGCCGGGGACCAGGGTGCCGGCTGGGAGCAGGACGAGGGTCGAGCGCGACTTGAGGCGGTGTTGCGCGGACGGAGAGAGGGCGTACAGGAATGCGTTTGACGCCGCGGGTCCCTCGCGCCAGTGCAAACAGATATGACAAACAGCGGTAATGGGAGAGTCGCGTCGAAGGGGGTTGGTTGAGGGGGAGGAGGAGGAGGCGGGAAGTCGAGCATCGCTAGGGGGTGGGGGAAGAGTGGAGAGAGGGTTAGCCAGACCTCCTCTCCCTATCCCCACATTCCTCTACCCCTTCGTGGTACGAAAACCACCCTGCTAATGGAAGGCAGAAAATAATTCAGTAGCGAAGTGGCGGCCAGCTACGCGGCTAGCTCTCAAAGTTTTTTTTTTTATTTCCACATTTTTCTAGAACCGGACTTCCGCAGTTCTAGATAAGAGGTGTTAGTATTTTATTAGGTATAAAGTGTACCCCCCCCCCCCCCCCGGCAAAATATTAGGTTTATAATCCGGTTAAGTCACTTAATACTTGTACCTTATACAGGAAAAATTTTGTTTGTTCAACTTGTAAACCTATTTTTATTTCTTTTCTCAAAATTCTTATCAAAACTGAAAACAACCAAACTTAATCACAAACGTTGTAAAATTATGTAAAATTTTGCCTTAAAAACCCAATCGAACAAAGTTAATTTACTGGCAACAGAGTGAATTTCGGTGCGAATTTTTTATCATTCTATAACCTCAAATATTTTATTTCTTGTATATGCGGCAAACGAATTCTAAAAAAAAAAAAAAAAAAAAAAAAAGTTTCAAATAACCACGGTCTGCAGATATAAAATCATTTAAAGTATCCACTGCCTAGTTAATATTAATCTAGCCAGGTTGGCAGTCTGTCAGGAAAAAATAATTACTCAAATAAACATTTAAAAAAAAGGTGATATATTTCCAATTGGTGGCCAATGAAAATGTTTCTTTTTGTTCATGTATATAAAAAACAATATCTGGTGTGAAAGCGACGCTTATATGTTGCAAATAATGCAAAAATCGCAAACTGCTCGGCATGTGCATACGCGTCGCTGTGGCGAAAGGATACTGAAGTAGATGAGCCGGTGTCTTCAAAATGCCCATTCACATGGGGGAAAAAAACACCTATGATACTTATTTTCAGCATTACAAAAAATTAGTTCGGAGAAAATCTCAAACATGGCAGGAAAAAATTATCACGCATCATCATCATTTATACACATTTCCAACGCATTGTGTTTGATATGGAATGTTTTACTTTTTTCCGTCAGTCATGAAAAGCATAGAGCGAGCCGAAATAAAGGTTAGGCTAATACGTGGGGAGTTCAATGCTAGGATATTCACGTTGGTAAAATGTTAACAGCTCCGAAAGATAAGGCATAACCCTTCCACTTAAGCGATGGTCCGATTATGCGGGGATTGTTAAACTGCGAACGCCCTGCCAAGCCAAATGCTAGAAATGTTCATTTATTACGCGAGCAGATAAAGCTTGCCGTCGAGGTGGCTCAGAGCGGCTGTTTCGCGCGCAGTAAAACCTGGGACGGTTCATCAGACGTTATCTCTAGCGCCCGGAATACTCGCCACGTCGTTTCCCACTTCTCTCTCTCTCTCTCTCTCTCTCTCGCTCTCTCGCTCGTGGCCACACGTGTCCATGCGCGCACGCGAACCTTGCATCAGGGATCTGTTAGTTCCACGCCCCTGGCAGAGTCCGTCCCTTCTTAGCTCGGCATGCCCCGCGGGGGTGAACGTTATCGCCAGCCGTTATCATCGTTCACAACCCCCCCCCCCCCCCCCCCCGCGGGACACTGACCATGATTACCCCCTCCTGCCGCGCACCCTCCCTCCCCCCAATCCTACCATTCAACATGGCGGCTCACCTTGAACCAGCAAACCCCAATCCCATCTATTTCACAGACAAGACACCCCGAAGAAGACTCCAGCTCCCGCCACGTACGACACCGCACACCGCATACATACGAGCAATTATTAACATCCTCGCCCTAACTTCACGATCCAGGGATTCGATCCTCACAAATCAAAGGATATGTTAAAACATCGCGATTTTTTACTTCACTTACGCTGAACTCGAATTCACAAGAATAATCTTTACATACTAATAAAACAATGAAAAACTTGTCACGTTTGACAAAAAAAAAAAACACTTTTTTTTCCTTCCACGTGCGTGTTAACTGTGTTTACAACCGAACATGGAACTCGGACGTCGGAATTCGGCGAGTTTTTGTATTGTGTAACCATCCTAGCTCTCGGTATACGGCATATGGTGGGAGTAATTTAGTGTAAAAGGAACGGAAGTTGATGAACGGAAATGTGTCACAAAAAATTACGGACCCACGTGTAGCAACATACACCCGTATATAGTCACTTTCGTAAACATAAGGTTACATACCAAACGTATTGGCGAGCCAAATGAAACTTTATGATAGTGAAACTGCACGGGAATATATTTGGTAAACCAAAATAGTCACAGTAAAGAGTAAAATACCTAAGAAAAGGCACTACAACCATTATAATTCCTTTTGAATTCCCAAGAGGCTTAATGGCACAGCGGTAGAGCGTGCGCTATGTAACTTCAAATATCGTCGCTGGAATTTTTTTTTTACTTTTTTAATAATAAAATAATAATGATCAATCAGCTCAATAACGTTTGTTTGTTGGAAGTATTTACAAAAACAAATACATATACAAATATATACTAAGTGTTATAATAGATGTTTTAAAATGTTTCATGTTAATATTTTTGTAATCTTATAGAAGTATATCTTCTAACGTGTGCGGAAATTTTATAGCATTAAATATTGAGTGAACTTTAAGAAGATAGGCCGTATTTTAATAAAATTTCTTGGCGAAAATCAGGTCGAAAGACAAGGTTTTATTAGAGCCGTTTCTAATAGTTTAAAATTTCCGGTTGTTTCGCTAATTGCTATCTGAGTTTGATGATAGCACGCGAAGTTTACGATTCAGGCAGCGAATTCAAGCGAAGGGTGCAGAAAGTACGTGTGTGATTCGAATCTAATTATTTAAAAAAAATTCTACGTTAAATTTCGTGTACGAGTTACGTATTATAAGTTTATTTAAAACATGAAAAATATGAGAAATAACGAGTTTGCTCATTACCGAGGTTAGATGTTTACACATCACTGGCGAGCAGTAAATACTAGCTCACATTTTTTTTTTTTTACGAAGTTCTAATTATCTTAAACTACGAAGAACCCTTTGTGCATTCTCCGTTGAAAATATTGTACGTTTGCACTAATTTCTGACAGTGAGCAATTGGTATTGAAACAAATTTTTTCCCATTGTGTAGAAGAAGCACATTACAAGCTTAGCCTTGAGCTAAATAAATAGGCGCCAATCATCTGCAAAATATTCAGGAAGACTTTTTTTTACAGGAGTCCTTTAATATCGTGACAAAATACAAGATTTTCTTCTTGAGAGAAGAATGGTATCAGACCCTTTTTTCTTGTACGGTAAAAAGTAATTTTGGTTCCTTGTTCCAGTAAATATTTTCCCTTGAACCTGGAAGCCAGTAATTCAGAAGCTTCTTTTAACAGGTTAGATCCCTGACGAGGTCATTTAACTCATACTGGTTGAAACATTGAGGAATTGTTGACATAATCACTGTCACCTTCATTTGTATCAGAATGGTGGTTATAGGGACAACACTCGTCCTCAGAAAGCTCTGGAAGCTGGTGAAATGCTGGGATCGGTACTACCTCTGAGTGAGGGACCGGGCGTTTTGCAGAGACTAAATCAGGATAAGTTCACTAACAGTTGTTTCGATTTATTGCAGTAATATTTACTAGGCAGAAATAACAGTCATCGATGTGGTTTTTGGGTGCTCTCCAAAACATCGGTACGCCGAATTTCAAACTTTTTCTTTTCCCGCTAGTCTACTGGCGTAAATGTCCTATACAAGTTTTACAAACCTGATGTGGTGCCCAGGATTTATCCTGATCACCGAGCTTAACACCAAAATATCCACGATAAGCTCTCTTTGCAAGGTCACTAACAGTCTTTCTGTTATCTTTTAACGTGTATTCTCCGCGTATGTAGCAAAACACATCAGGATGATTTACACAACTTCTTCTACTGGAACTAATTTTTTATCAACTTCGATCTATCCTGCAGGGCTAAACCTCACAAACTGACCTCAAATTTAGTAAAAGCGTTGAAATGAAGGATGGGATTCCAATTCTGGGGTATCCCAATGACTAAATGGGGATTCCCAGCCTGGAGTATCCCTATGACGAAGTGGTTTGAGTCAAGCAGGCTGTTTTACTTCTTTTTTTTTCACACTTATCTCAAAATGTAGAGCTAATAGAAAAAAAATTCCTATTTATATTCAGCGCTCCAGATATAGCTCAAATAAGTTCCAAAATCCTAGGCGGCAAAATATTTTTTTTTCTTGTTGGCCTGTGTTATCGTAGAAAATACTCTATTATTTTGGAAAACGTATTTCTTACATGTAAAAATATGCATAGCCTTGTGTTTTAATTACGATATCTTTAATTGTAGTATCACAAACTATTTATTGGCGACTGGTTTCCAAATAATTTTTTTGTAAAAATACAGAAAATTTATTTGATGTGTATAAGGCCACGATTTCCTCAGGCTAATGTGCAACTGTAATCTAAGCGAATTTACGGAAAACATTATCAACAGCGTCCAACTTAATGGATTAGCTTTCTTCGGCGGCTAATGACAGGCACAAACCATGGGTGTGGCCAGAACCGGTGATATTAGTGCATTTCTGCTGCGTCGCATTGCAAAAAATAATTCAGCAATTTGAAGGTGTGTACAAATCTGACGGAAATTGCTCGAGAGACGCGATTATGCTTGTGGGGATGCCATGCACGCAGATCATGCACCATAACAAAGCAATACAAATCATATCGAATGTTTTTTTAGACTTGTAATTTCACAAATAAATTATTTGAAAAAAAAAACGCCAAAATATTCTTTCTTTGTAAATTTGCAAATTCGGATAAAACATGGGTTTAAAGCAAACATTTTATCTGTCCATTGAAAATTGGTAAATGTGTACAATATTTTACTTGTAGCATTAAAATAAGATATTTCTACAACTATTTCAAAAAATAAGCTTATTTTATTATAAAGAAGGCCTCCTTAAACTAGCTGCACATTGGTCGCGTGTCGGATGTAATGACGCGCCGCGCACGAACTGTCAGAAATTTTCGCCTTGAATCTACGAAGAAGCTGGCTACAAATTATCCAAGGATCCTCATAAACTTACAGTTTATGGTACTTGGTTAATATATTTGGAACATAAATCAACAATTATATACACAAAACTTTTAGAATCTTGTTAACTATATTATTTATTACCTTCCGCGCTTGTGTTTACTCTGTTTACAACGAAACACTCAACTCGAAGGCAGAATCAGGCGTAGTTGTTCAAAAGATCCAGTTATATGAGATTATGAAGAACACTGCGTTCATTTTAGGTTAACTCTTCGTTAAAAAAATTGGTTGTCTGTAAAGTCGGTTTACGGACGATAGTTTAACGTGACGTCATAACAAAACATTGATGAAATTATTGCATACTTTTATGAATAAAATTAAATCATTTTTATTGATTTATCACTATTTTGTATGGAAACAAAGGAGTGAAATGAAATCTACAATTTAATTGATAAATTTACTTTTATTTGCACTCATTAATTCAAATATGTTTATTACTTTAACGAACAAATTATTTTAACTAAAACTTTTGTACATGTTTGCTATTTAACTTCTTCCAATCTGCGTTATTCTGTTAAGGATAGGACGATGATAGGAAAAGTAGGAAACGAATGGGAGTGTTTCAAGTTTAACGTGCCTCGAAAAAGTCAAATCGATGGTTGTTCCAATCGAGTAGAAGAGAGATAGATGCGGCGCAAGCGTAGAATATGCGTAACGGGACACAGCGTAACGAGACAATGTGTGTAACGGGACACTTTTTCGTGTGTGCAGCCGGCGTTCATCGGTTTATTAGACGTCACGTCAAAAACTGTAAATTTACTGTATTTATAACAGTGCGCTATCCGATACTACGAAAACTACGGACCGAATCCCTCGTAGATAAAAGTGTCGCTACCAGCTCCAGTACCACATTAAAATACAAACAGGAGGCCAAATGTGTGGATGAACAGAGTTCTCTAGCTTCGCAGTTGGAAACTTATTCGGCGTTTCCATTCCCGAGATTAAAATTATTGCATGTAATTTTTTATGGTTGTTCTTATCGAGGATAAAGACAGCCTATGATCCCTGCTTACCCGGGAACATGTACGGTATGTTTCAGAAAAATTACGCGATTTAGGAATTGCTTAAGATGTCCGAGTGGCGTCTCTTTATGAAAATCATTTAACAATGCCATGAGGGCGGATGGGAGTTCTGTTTCTGTACCTCGTTTGTAAACTGTGTTTTTATAAGACTGAAAACGTCTAAAACGCGTATTTTCAGAATAATATTTAGGTTAGAGATTCTTGAAAGCACTCTAGGGACTTGCATTACACCTTTATCTTCCCTTTCTCCGCCATATAATGTTATGGTTACCACTCAAATCTCGCAGTTGCCCTATGCACGACGAGAAGACTGCGCGCCAGTCCACAGCCTTGCGCTTAGAGGCGATACCGCACTTATCATCCCGCCTGACTTACACAAGCCCACGTCTGCCTAGGTGGTCCCCCTTAAGTCTTCACCACGGAACTAATAGCAAGGAAGAGTTTCTTTTAGATAAAACTCGCTGGGAGTCTTCAAAAGTGCTTGGCGGCGAGTTGCAAACATCATATTCTTATCTGACGCCAGCGCTGCAGGAGCAGAACTCCGGCGCAGGGTTGCCAACTTGACGAACGCGGAAGGCGCGCGTCGCCCCAACCCCTCCGCCCGCAGCGAAGGTATTAATTTGGCGCGTGGTTGAGGGGGGCGGTGAGAAAGAGTGGAGGGGGAACGGGCGCGGCGGAATGTTAAACTGCGGCGGAGGTAACAAGGCGTGTAGGAATATTACCGCACAAGTGTAATTACTGTAGGCAGGCGGCGGCCCCGAGTGCGGCAAGGAGCTGCTATAAAACGTCGATAAACCCGGCGCGCTATCTCGCGCCGGAAGAGGAATTTTGCCGACGAGATATGATGAAGTGATTTGGCAGCGTCGCCAGACGGGGAAGAGAGGAAGGAAAGGCTGGAGCGAGACATTCTGCCCATTTGCGTCAAGCCGGCGGGTAATTAAATCACGTTGTTATCATTTTTTTTTTTACCGTTCTGAAGGCTCAGAGTCTAAAGGAGCAGAGCCTGCGGCAAGATTTATGCATGTCTTGCCGGTGTGTATTGGAGAAGT
Source organism: Bacillus rossius redtenbacheri (assembly GCF_032445375.1). Classification (NCBI taxonomy): domain Eukaryota; kingdom Metazoa; phylum Arthropoda; class Insecta; order Phasmatodea; family Bacillidae; genus Bacillus; species Bacillus rossius. The sequence continues at coordinate 58,688,714 of NC_086332.1, forward strand.
GTGCGGCGCAAATAACGTCGAGCGAGGAAATAACCAACTGAGTAGTAGCGACGCAACCTAGATAATACTGAACATTCTTTCTCTGTTGGCACGGTAGGAACTAAAAAGTCTCGGCCTCACCCGACATGTCGGATTTCTTGGTTTTTTTTTTTTTGCAAGTTTCGGATTTTTATGACGCAAATAGTTCGAAAATTATGAATATAAGCCTAGCTTAAGTTGCTTTCATCACCCAACTACAGACACACAGAAAAATAACTTACATATATTGAAAGACCATGATACGTTATTAAAACAAAATTATTTTTAGCTAAGAATATGTGCTTGAATTAAGCCGGGTTTATTAGCTGCACAAAACGCAAGAAACGAATGAAGCAAAAAATTCAGATAGGATTTTTGCGAATACCCATTTATAACCTACCCAAGACGCAAAAAAGCATCGTAAACATCTACCAACTTTCAATGTCTTGCGTTTCGGCTTGTGTTCCCAGCTTGCATATTGGAAGTGAAGTAAGTATTCCAAAAACTTTTAAAGACTCAAACGCTATGTCTACGTCGTTTTTATTATATTCATCACATTTCCTCTTTTCAAACTTTTGGACAATGAAAGAAAATAACACTATTAAATATAATTGTTGACTTTTTTTATACGTTATCACGATAAGTCGCAATTATCAAAAGAAACGCAGGGATTAAATTTGTTTTCTACTGTTTAACAGCTTCAGGTTTTAGGACTGGTGACGTCTTGCGACTAGTATGCTTTATAAACCACTGGGATTTTCTTGCGTTGGATGCATGTTGCGTAGTTGCGTCGTTGCGTTCCTTGCGTAGTTCATAAACCCAGTCTTATTAAGAATAACATATGACGTATCATATACTAGAGAGAAAACTTGTAACAAAACATGAAATGAAATGCTTATATATTCCTACTAATTAAAAATTTGCAGATATAAACTCCTGAAAAAAAAGCGAGCGCTATCTTTCAGTATTCGCCAGTGATGTGTAACAACTAACTTCGATAACGAGCAAATTCATGTGTTACTCATGTTGCAAATACACTTACAATAAAAAAAACTCGGACACGAAATTTAACAAAGAATTCTTTAAAACAATGGCGAGCGGCATAAATATATACGCTTATTGTGTTTTCAACTACATTTATTGACGCGAATCACACGTAGTTACCGGACCCGCCGCTAGAATTCGCTGCTGGAGCATCTAACTTCGACAAATGAATCATTCGACTAGCAGACAGATATTTTTAATATATATAATGAAAAGGCTCTGATAAAAGCGAAAAAGAATTGAAAACATAGGTACTAAACCCCGGATTTCGACAAGTAAGTTAATTTAAAATACCATCTTGTTAAAAATTCACTAAACCGTCAATACGATAACGTTTCCATTTTTCAGTGAGAACTTTGGTTCGATCAATCGGAAATATATAGCAGCACCACCAAATGCCGTACCTATACCGAGAGCTAAGATGTTAACCATCAACAAATAATGAAATGGGGGTACAATAACTCAATATGGCAGGCGAGAACGAGATTTGAAGCATATATTATCTTTTAAGTTATGTACTCAATTTGCCAGGATTAATATAGACTACGTACGGCTTACAGTAAATACAGCCAAGCCTAAATGATTAACATATAATAATGACAGGGATTCGAACCCGCGTACTATGGAATGCGAGTCCAATGTGTTACCATAACGCCACGCAAAAAAAAAAAAAATCTGCTCTTTTAATAAAGATTCCTTTGGAAACAGTTGCCAAGAAATAGTCTGTAATACAAGAAATATACTGTAACAACACGCCGCTATGGTTATTTTTGCACATATGAAGCGTGTTTTTCTGGATAATACTGAGTATTGCTTACGAAAATTGGCGCATAATGTTATAATTTAATTTATGCTTCATTCAAGCAAATTTTTTTTAACCATGGAAAAGATAAACGAATATTCAACAATTTTACTTTTTTTATTATGATAATTTATGTGGGCAGTTTATACTAGAAAGATATTCAGAGAACGGTTTAAAAATAACTTTAACTATTGAAGGTACTGGGACAGCGCAAAGCATAAATGCCCGGGTAAGAATCCAAACCCAATATTACTGCGAACACTCTTTTGTAATTATACAGTTGTTTACATGTCAACGTACAAATTTAAAAATATCTGTCATTTTACATGAATATTTCTGTTTCATTAATAAAAAAAATACAGTGTAGCTACAAGAGGACTTACTTGAATTCGAAGCTCAAAAATGAAAATCATATTAGGCTTTGAAAATTTTAGTAACATGCGCGTGAAACTACCCATCACTACTAAAGGCCGGGCAATGCATCGCCTGCCAGCTATTCGCTATCGTCCATGCTCGCCCATGCTCGAAACATAAATGCAACTAATATGGACTCACAAAATTCGCGATATTTTCTGCTGCCAGGCCAGTATCCACAAACATGTACATAACCAAGTCAATCTCACATGTTCGTTGACTGCTGCTAACCTTCACTTCGTCTCCTGCGCGGTTACAAATTACAGTAAATTTACCGAGTTTTCATTGAAGAATTCACCTCAAATAAACAAAGCGTTCTTCGAAATTTCAAGTAACTGGTTCTTCGTAGAAACTACGCTGTATTCCATATTCCTAGCTCTTTTTCGTCATAAACAGGGTGAACGCAAACGTGGAAAAAATGTGTGCTTTTGTGTCAGTCTTAACCATTTCTTGAATGTTTTTAATTTGTACCAAGATTATTCTTAGGGGGTTATGTTTGACGTCGATGAACTTTGTACCCGTAAATTTACTAAGAGAACGATACATTTACGAAGATCCTTCGTTCTTCGTAAATTTAAGGTGGAAATTTTTAACAGTGTGGTCGCACATGATTCGATAAGAGGATTTTTATGTGCTTTTGTCACCCGCTTCTATTACAAACCCGAATTTTCCAACTAGGACCATGCATTTTCCAACGAAATAAGAAATCAGAAGTTTCAGTATACTGCAATAATGTATGCCCGCACCGAATATTTCTTCCTTGTAGTTGGCAGCCGTTGCAAGGGAAGTCATTGTCATATTTGATCAGGGCCATTTAGGACGCGTTCGCTTCCTGCAATTCGTGTGCGCTCGCTACTCAACCATTCATGTAACACAGACGATGCTACAGTGTTTCCGCACAAAGCCAGTCTCTAAATCTTTTCGAGAGAAATACATGGTCCTTAGCAATGAAAGTAGCAGAGATACCTAATTCCAGGCCCTGAACGTGTAGGCTTAAGGCAGTGTGATTTTCAAATTAATTGAGAAGATGAAATTTGAAGGCAATTAACTGTGATAATGTAACGACGCAAGTATCGCCCAAATGGACGATAGCCAACTGACAAAACAAAGTGCAATGCAAAGGAAAGGACTGGGAGGATGTTCCCCACGTGTTCGCGGATAAGAGAGCTGTGCTGGCGAAGATGTGCTGCCGAAAGTAGTAGAAATAGCGAATGACGAAAGGATATGAAGAAGGGGATGAGGGGTGGGGGGGGGGGGGGAGTGTGGCAAGAAAATGGGGCTGGAGGTGTCTTCGATACTCAGGTCGCTCATTCTGGATGGGCGCCGCGTTAATTATCACCTCCACCTCCCTCCGCCTTCCACAATCCTAACACGAACCCCCCTTCCCTTCCCTGCAACGAACCGGTAATTACCTGAATTAAAACAAGGTGATTAAGAGAGAGGCTTCCTCCGCGCTCTAGCGGGAGATTAGTCCGCCAGGCAGCAGCACCGGGGCCCACGCGCTTATCTCTAGGGGAGGAGGGAGGGAGGGAGAAGGGGGCTAACAGTAATTATCGTTCCCGGCTGACCGCAGAGTTAAAAGGGTGTTCGCGACTGCCACGTGACGTCACACGTAGCCTGCGTTGTAACAAGCACGGTCTTGCCCGTATTGGGTTAAGGCCCCCCGCCTAGTAAGCTGATAAGTGCGACGCTCGCTGGTGCTTCTAGCGCGGTGTCGCCTCTAAGCGCAATGCTCTGAACTGGCGCGCAGTCTTCTCGTCGTGCACAGAGGAACTATAACATGATATTGCAGAGAAATGAAGATAAAGGTGTAATGCAAGTTCCTTTAAGTGTTTTAAAGAATCTGTACCGGATGTTTCCTGCCTAAAATATATTCTAAAAACACGTATTTCACCCACTTTCACTCTTCTAAAAATACAGTTTATACATGAAATAGGAAAACCTCAGCGTAATCTTAAATGCTTTTCGTAAACAGACACCTCTCGGATGTCCTGAGCAGTTCTCAAATCGCGTGGGTTCTTCTGAAGCTCTGCACTCTGTGCGTGTGTCCAGGTAGGCGGGGCCTTATTACACAAGATGCGAAGCAACTCGGTGCTCGTCGCTGGCTTCAAGAGTCTCCCGGGGAGGGTGTGCGTGGTACTAAAGGTTAGCGGAAGAGAATACCACCTACCTTTTAGGGTCAAGAAAACCAGGGCCTGCTTTCTTCCAATGAGAGATGCCTGTGCTCCGAACACTTTTCCGGTATGAATATTCATCTTTGCCTCGGATGTGCAATGTCTTCCTCTACCCGCAGATTTAAACGTGGACCTTCTGAAGCCAAAAAATATGCAAAAAAAATTTCTCTACTTTTACAAAAGATTATTTTGGAAACCAGTTACCACGAAATAGTTTGTAATATTACAAGATAGATATTGTAATATTGTACAACATATGAAGATGGTTATTTTTGCTTATATGAAATACGTTTTTGAGATAATACTGAGTATTTTTTACGAAAATTGACACATAAATTTGTATCTTAATTTATGTTTCATTCAAGCATAATTTTTTTTTAAACCATGGAAAAGATAATTGAATGTTTACAAAATGACTTTATTTTGTGGCTAATATTTTGTAATTTTGTTGTTAATAATGGAAACCAATTTAGGGAGAATGTTTACAAATAACTTTAACTACTGGAGGTACTGGGACCAAAAATCATTAAATCCCAGGTAAGAATCCGAACCTAGTATTACTACGAAAACGTTTTTTAAGTGACATAGTTGTTTTAATATAAATGTACTAATTGAGAAAAATCTGATTTGTACTAATTTACAAATATCTTGTTTATATTAATATCTCTGTTCCAATTACAAAAAAAAAAATATATGGTGTACTAAAGGTTCGGCTTGATGTTGAGTCTGTCTCGATATCCAGATCTAGAGCTCGTTCTCGGGAAAATGAAGTGATGGAGGAGGGGATGAAACGCACGACGGAATCAGATACGAGATTAGCCTTTCTGAAACAATTCCACTACCAGTAAAAAAAAAATTACAAAGCGGAGCTTGATGTTTCAGGAAAAGAAGAGCAAAAAAAAAAAAAAAGATATCGGCTGGGGGATGTGTTCAAAACCGCAGTTTGTATATTCCGTTGGTTGGAATGTGGTCGTCTCAAAGCCTCAAAAAATCCCACGTTAAAAAAATTTCCGGGGATACAAACATCCTCACATAAAAAGGCGTACTTTCACAAGTTAAACCCTGAAAAAATACGAAACCGTTATTTACATAAAGCAACGGAGGCAGAGAGTTTGGGGAATTCGATGTACGGGATAGTATCGAACGTCTAGATGAAACGGATACGCCTTGATATAAAAAAAATGATAAAAAGGAATGTATATCTATAATCCAAGGCTTTTTTTTTCCAATCTGGATAAACTACTACGAGCGAAAACAAACAAAAAAAAAATGCGCAATCAAACATCTGCGTTAAAAAATCGCCTCTGTCGTAACATGAAACATATATGGATGTTCGTTACGCGTAATAAACTTCATCATTCATCACGCAGGTGCGTAGAAGAGGAAACACAAAAGGATAATATCTCTAGAAGCCTTTTCGGGAGGCCAGAGCCAAACAGTGTTGCATTACGTGGAGTTGGTCATATTTTAAAATTTGGAGGGGAAAGGAATTTTTCGGTACTGATGTATGTTAGGTGCAATATAGGTATTATAAATACATAACTTTTTACTTTTATTTTCACGCCGTCGATCTACTAGCCTACTTAACATTTCACACTACATCGTCATATCTAAAAGCAGTCTACAATTCAAAAATCTTCGGATGGCTGCTTCGCAACAGAGGTAGACAAATAATGACATGAACTGCAGCCGAAAATGAATCATTTTCAAGACATCCCGGATAAAAAATTGAGCAGAAAACATTACACACACACACACACACACACACACACATACAGTAGAACCTATATTATCCGTGACCATATTAACCGTGCATTCGGTTAACCGGGTTCTCAATTAAAAATTGAACTTGGTGGTGGGTGGGGGGGGGGGGGGGTTTACTAAACCCTCGAAGTGTAATTTATTAGGGAACGCACAAGAAAGGAGTAAAACTGAAAACAAAATACTAAAGGTAGAAACGAACGGACAAAGAAACAGTCTGGAATTGCCCGTGTATAAATTAATTACGAAATTTTGCTGTATTGTATAACCTAAATACATTTAAATTCGATTATTCGTGATTTTCGCCTATTCGTGCAGAACTCCTCCCCCCACCCCCCAATTACCCAGTTAATCAAGATTCTACTGTATACACACACACATATACACACACTTCTTCAAACAATTTAATATAGGCATATCTGGTTCCTTACGAACGTGAGATAATATCCAATAATACTACATGAAAGTATAAGTTTGAATCATAGCTTTACAGACTGATATGAACGAACATTTTATGGCGAAATTTCATGAGAGCCGATAAAATTAACGAAGCGATGACGTCATCAGCGTAACGAAAATTGGCGAAAGAAAGTGCAACGCTCAAAGCGTAACGGAAAGTGTAAAGAACAGGAACTGCATTACTATTTGGCGCCATATGTTTTCCACTTACTTGGCATCGGATTCGTACATGCACATTACACACATTATTTTGAAGCCTCTTACCACTATTAGAAAATTATCAGGCTAAAACAGCTTTTAAAACATGACTTGTAATTATCTGTACTTTACTAGCGCGAATTTATGTATCATACTTTAGCTATCAAGTTACTTTCCGAACACACTGTGGCAGCAGCAGCGCTGCAGTAAATGGTGTTAGTGAGTTCACTGTACAAAAATATTTGTACTTTTTACACGAATATTCCCCGAAAACCCAGTTGCCAATGATATCACCTAAAAAATTGCAAGGTAGAGCTTTGTAAAATGTACAATGGTACAAAGCGTTGTCCAGCAATTTTACAGATAAAAAAAAAACATTTCAATTTGTAACAAACTATATATCTACTAAATTTAACGTTATTTTCATCATTCCCTTGTCATATTACCCATTAGCCTCTGAATAGCGTTCTTTGACTATTCTTTAAGTTTCTCTGGCGATATGTATGCCCATACATAGGCTTATCACTCATAATACAAAAATAAAAAAAACGAATGTTTCTTGCAATGGGGAAAATTGATTTCAGATGATTTTTTTTGGACATACACATTCCTCCATATTGTGGGAGTAAAATGTTTGTTGAACCACTTACGCAGATTCTCGTGCCTAGGGTTACCAGACACTGATAACTAAAAAGGAGGACATTCACCTCGCAAAAGGAGGACATTTCACTAAAAAGGAGGACAATATATTTTTTTAAAAAAGCCATGGATTAGTTACAATGGAGTACGATATTTTACAATGTTTTGGCATTTAATACAGTTTCAGTATAAAGAATCAAACAAACTACGCATGTACAGCATATTAAAAACACTTGCTTCTGCATGTGCTGCTACCTGTCAAGCTGTCATAGAACTACTTACTAGTGCGGTGACTGCGGACAGCGCATTAGCGCGCACCGCGCGCGTTACTCAGAGTGTAACTGCAGGAATTATCTCACTTTATAAAAAAAGCCGGACATTTTGGAGCATTAAGGAAAATCCGGCCGGACGCAAAAAAATACATAAAAAGGAGGACATGTCCTCCTTTTGCCGGACGTCTGGTAACCCTACTCGTGCCTTCTGTTGAAGACCTCCCTAGCTCGCAGGGACGCGGTGTCCGAGCCAACTTCGTCAATTCATCCCATTTCCGGTCGACCGCTCTCTGTCGCGCGTCGCGTCACTATTTGCATGCAGCGGCCAAGCGATTCGGAACGACGCCTGATGCTGAAATATGGGCGCTGGAAAATGTTCGCCGCGGCGTCCAGGCTCCGAGGGAGCGATGCAGGCATGCATGGTGGGGGGGGGGGGGGGGGGGGGAGGTCCACGTGAAAGGGCTTAACGGAATCCGTTAATGCTTTCCGGGCGCTTGTGAGGCTAAAAAGGGGGAGGGGGGTCGCCACGGGCCGGTAGTTAAACTGCGGGCATAAACTGTAAGCGTGGTTATTCCGAAGCCTCTGAATGGGTAATTTGTGCTCGGTCCGCTACGTGCATTATCGCGACCACTGAGAAAAGACAACAAAGCCACTAAATACTAGCTTCCAGCGTCCCTGTTCAGCTCATTTGTACGGAGCTCGATGTATTTTTTTTTTCCCCCAGCCGTTTTCCAACCCCTTTCCTATTACTCACACAACCACAAGGTTGTGCTCTAGCCTATCGGGATTTCTAGCGTATTTTTGTACGATGCAGATGAATCGATTATTATCTTTGGAAGGTATAATCTTCATACAAATGTGTATTGTGCACACACACACACACAAAGCAAAAGGCATATTACTGGTAGGTTTTACGTATTTAACTCTAGTTTATTTCTACCGCTGCGCTGTGTAAAACTTACGCTCACGTAATCAGTACTGCATCACAAATACATTCATTTCCGTTTTTTATATTTTTTACATGTATACATTAATTCATTACTATTTCACGTTAAAATATGGCGAGAGAAGGGAAGGAATGTCACTTCGAAATAGTTTCCCCAATTTAAGCTGGCCGCATGTAAATGTCAGCGTTCAATTTCTTATTTAAATTTTATGTTTCACCTATTTTTGTAGCGATCATGATGCGTAATTCTTCAAAGTATGGGATCAAGGAGCTTTTGCAAACCGCTTCCAGACTGGCTAGGTTAAATTAGGTGAATCGGTTAGTTTACAAACCTTCAACCATTACGTTAGAAGTCAGACTCATAAATAAGCCCTAAAAACATAAACATATACAAAAATCCTATTCCATAAACCATCGAGTCGGCAGGTGCACTCGCCAATGAATATTTATTTTGTAATAGTGAATATTTTTCGTTACGTCAAATCAAAGCACTGAAGGAAACACTAATGCATCTCTGACTCTAGCAACGAGACGAAGCGGGTTTGAGTCTTAGTCGGAGCAAGATCTTAACGTAGCCTATCTGCACCGAGACTGCCTTGATTAAGGCTCTGAATCATGCATCACTGTCGTTATTTCTCTTCTGTGGCAAACCCAATGGCTTCCTCACTACTTAGGGTCTGCTACTTAGGGAGTGTTATCTTCCAACTTAATATGTTATATTTATTTGAAACACCGTTCCACTTAACACAACAAACGCACTTATACCTTATAATTGCAAGTTTACCCTTTTTACAGTTCGGAAGTCAAAACAGGGCGTAGTTCCTAAGAACTTTCAGCTACATTGTACCATGGAGAATTATTCGTTTATGAACACACACACACTCACACACATATGGCTAGCGGCATTTTTCTTTTTGTCTCTCAGTACTGGCCAGAGATGAGTAACATTTATCCTCGGTAACGAGCAAATCCAAGTGTACTCATGTTGCAAATACACTTATAATACGAAACTCGGGCACAACATTAAACATAGAATTCTAAAAAAAAATATTGCCGTGCGTGATAATTACATACGCAAATTGTGTTTCCAACTACATTTCTGGACGCGAATAACGCGTAGTTCCACACTCGCCGCTAATCTCATTTGAATAGCAGAACAGAAATTTCAAACTATATAATGAAATGGCTCCCGATAAAAGCGAAAAATACTTGCAAAAAATAACAAATCCCGGCATTGGACCTGATTTTTTACAAGGAATTTTATTAAAATATTGCCCATCTTTCGCTCTGCAAGTCAAATTATTCGATAGTCGACGTAGCTGCTTCGGAAGCGAATTCTAGCGGCGGGTGTGGAAACTAAATTTGATTCGCTTCAATAAATGTGAAAACATCATTTTCATATATTTATCACGCTCTGCATTACTTTAAAGAATTATACGTAAAATATCGTATCCGAGTTTAGTATTATAAGTTTATTTGTAACATGAGAAAACATGAACTGGCTGTTTACCGAGGTTAGATTTTTTTTAAATTTCATATTCAAATTATTTAAGTTATCAAAATATATTCATTTGACACACAACAATATGTTTGATACGATTCTCGATGTCCAGAAAGGCGAACACATGCGGGTGCGTGCTGCCACACGCACGAGTCCGCCATCTTGACAGCTTCGGCTCGTGGGTATAGCAGAAAATTATAACGCATTTTCCCAGCATTCAACAGTAGTACCGCCTAGTAGTCCGCAGAGCTCGGAGGCAACGACAAATAGGCGGGAGTCGTGATGTCGCCTACCTGTGTTTGTTTTTACATTTGAGAATCCCTATACTGGCGGAAGACGGGTTGTCGTGAACGGGAGTCACGACAAGACGAGGCAAATGCATTTCAGAGTCGAACCCCTGAGCTCTTCGTTAATTAAAGGAGAATTTTTTTTATTTTTTATTTTTTAAGTCTGTGATGATATCAGCGACTGGGTGTGTAACTTATTCACTAGGAGACGGTTCCTGCTGACTTACACCTTAGAGAAAACGCCAAATCGTAAGGCGCGAGCGTGGTTCTAGTCGCCGGCAAGTAAAAAAAAAAAAAAACCGCTTCTCTACAGCCGGCCGCGCGGTTTAATGGGGCCGGCGGTTCATTAGCGGCGCGGTAACAAAGTCGCCCATCCCCTCCAACTCCCTCCCTCCTCGCAAGGTTTATATTTTCACCCGGCAAGCCACGTATAAAAACAAAAAGTTGCGGCCGCGGGGATGAAAAAAAAACCGACAACGGCCCCAACCCCAACGCTTAAATACTTTTTTCTTTCTCCATACACACATGAACAAAGTCGCGGCAGGCTTGCAAATCTCCCTACACTTGCTCGGCCGGGTAGCATTTTCCGTATATATATACAGGGCCGCCGTCCGACCACAACAACGAGATTACAGCAGTTAAAACTCGTCTACCGGGCAGTGTTCAGTAATCTGGTTACCGCACGGATCCTTTCCGTTCGTCGATTGTAAACATATTATACGAGCGCAAGTGCGGGATTCAGAAGTGCGCTGACGTCATCACGCGCGCTGCGTGGGTTGGAAAAAAAAAGCATAACGCGTTTCGAAAGACCTTTAAGGGGCCCGCCTAGTAAGGCGGAATGCTAAAGTGCGACGCTCCCTGGTATCGCCTCTCTAAGCGCGAGGCTGGTGGAACTGGCGGGCAGTCTTCTCGTCGTGCACACTGCAACTATGATATTTCAGCGGTAACTATGACATTATATAACGGATAAATGAAGACAAAAATGTTGCAATGCAAGACCCTTGAGTGTTTTCAAGAATCTGTACCGGGCTTTTCATGTCTAAAATTTATTCTGAAAACAAGCGATTCAGCAATTTTCACTCTCCTAAAAATACTGTTTAAAATATAAATACTGGAACAGAACTACTCATCCGCCCTCAGCGTATGCTTGAATGCTTATCGTAAATTTGTGTAGTTTCTTCAGAAGCTCTGCACACCGTATGTATACCGGGTAGGCCGGGGCCTTTGACGTCCTGCACGGGACGGCAGTGAAGGAACGAAAATACCAGGAACCTGCTGACCAGTGGTGGCTGGCGAACTGTTGCAAGCGACGCTGCAATTTTCTTCCACACTGTACCGGGTTGATCCCCGACGTTGGTAAGACTGTCACTGAAACGTAGCTCCGCTCTTGATTGCACGCCTCAGGTGTAACTACTTGCTCGTCATTGGTCGTCACGTGTACAGCAAACCCTCGACTCTGCGGTGGTACCAGCTGCAGTATTGTACAGTACGGTAGGCAAAAAAAAATTTAAGATTTCCCTCCACCCCCCCCCCCCCCCCCCCACCTTTACGAAACGTTAAAGTGCGGAAAAATTGCTCCTATAATAATAAGACCGACGTAAACATATTAAAAAATAACCTGACATCTTCAGGTCGTGTTTAAGTACAGAAATTGACTAATTGTACTTTTTTTCCGTACAATTATAGACATTACTTAAAATTGTATGATCAACAGTATGAACCACCAGAGTTAAATGAAAACATGTTCAGTATTTTAATGTTTCCGGTCGCGTAATATCTACGAAAAACTTGCAAAATTTTTTATAAATTCATGTCGGTGGTATAATTTTGAGCGATACTGTAGGTCCACATGTGAGTGGTTTAGTGTTAATAGAAATTTAAGTTTTTTTTAATACACGTAATCAAAATTTAATTTTTTTTTTATATTTTGTTTTTAAGCTTCCGGGGGAAAAAAGAAGCGCGTACATCATCTGAGAGCACACTTTCAGAGGACGGCTATTGGGCCGCGATCACACCGGCTCCTCCCCCCCCCCCCCATCCCTACCAACAAACCCTCGACCGCAGCCGGCCTACCCTTACGCCGTTCCGCCGATGCGGCGTCGAACACGGGGTCAGCAGAGGGCCGGGCCGGAGGCAATGTGTCTGCGCGGCTCGGCTGGAAAAGAAAACACCCCCGCGCAGGGTCGGTCCAACAAGAAAAAAAAGGGGGGGAGAGGTGCCTAGTCCAACCCTCGCATACGATTATACCCCCCCCCCCCCTTAACCCACCCGCCCTCCAGGGCATTTTCCGCCACGCGCTCCAAATCCCCTTTCTCCACCCCTTCGTGATATTATAAATTACTTTAACGATTACGTTCCGGCGGACTGCCGACAATTTATGTCTTCCTGCGGGCCGACACTGTCGCGGCAAGTGGGGGGAGGGGGGGGGGGGAAAGAGGAAAGTCTGACGCCCGCCCGTTTGCTTCAACAAGGGCAATGTGGCCGCCGCGCTGTAGCCTGTCGCACACAGCGCTCCTCGCGGACAAAGTGTACCTGAAAAAACACCCCCGCGAACCAAAGACAAGGTGGTATCTTCTAACGTACAAATATTTATTTATTAGAATCTTCAAGTTTCAACATAGCTGCTACGCAGAACAAAATACTACACTGGACTATATACCATTTGTTGTTCTCGTTCAAGAACGGATTCAACTATCGCCGGGCGAGTTGAGACACGTCCTTCCCCGCCGAACCCCCGCACACCGAGTGACGGCAGGGCTTGTCGAAGACAAGGATGATTAACTCCGGGCGATTTTTAACCAACGCCGCCTCGCGCCGAATTTGTATAAATTTTGCGCGCGTTAAACATACGCAGTTCTTTAACAAAATCGTACCCTGATGACAAAATTGATTAATATGTCGTACGAAGAAGTACGTTTTATTTTCCAAATGAGAGGTTACGATTTTTCTCTGTACAGACTACACCCGGTAAAACATTTTGAAGATTTTCAAGGCTTTTGAATATTCAAAAAAAAGTTTAAATTTTAAGTGCAGCTTACTAAAAGGTCAACGCTTGCGCAAAACGGTCACCCAGGGGTGAAAATGAGTGCGTGTTGGGTTTCTGACTGAGAGTTAGAATTTAGATCCACGAGTGAAGAAAATCATATCTGTCTGATAACCACCCTTTGCGACGAGTTGGAGCGATAAGAAACTAGTTTGGGGGCACGCATAGACAGTAAATGGTTAATATACGATAAATTATACCACAGCTTGTTTAACTTAATTTTCTAGCAAATACAAAGAGCTGAAAAAAATGTCTCAGTAGGAAACATTATATAGAACACACTGGAAATGTTTTTTTTTTTTTTTTTTTAATGGAACCAAAATATTCTTAAACTTACAGATATTTGAAAATTTTGTACATTTACGTGAAAACAACCACTGTATCACTACAAAATAGTATTCACAGTAAAACTGGGTTCGGATTCTTACCTGGGCATTTATGCTTTGAGTTGTCCCAGTAATTCCAATAGTTAAAGTTTATTTTAAACGTTCCCTGAATAGCTTTGCAGTAATTACTGCGCACATAATAAGCACGATACAACAAAATAAAGTCAAACTGTTGAATATTAGATTAATTTTCCCACAACTGAAAAAAAAAAATGTACTGGAATGAAACATAAGTTAAAATATAAAATTAACGCCAATTTAGCAATAAATACTCAGTATTATCTCCGAAAAACGTATTTCATATATGCAAAAATAGCCATAGCCATGTGTTGTACAAAGTTACAATACCTTTCTTGTAGTATTAGACACTGTTTCTTAGCAATCTGGTTTAGAAAGGAATTATTAATAAAAGTAAGGATGTTTTTTTTTCTGTGCAGTAATATACATTCACAAAAAAAAATAAACATTGCGGCTCATGCTTCGACCATTATTTTAATTGCGCCCAGCAATAATAACTGCAGCAATAATATCCGAATCTCGCAACACGTTCTCGAACGAACGGACAAATTGGAGTCACGAAGTACCGCCCAATTAACAATGGTTGTTATTTTAGCGCCAACGGTCGTGCAAGCCTCACAACTCAAATAATCTGTTTCTAGCTGGTTCCAAATTGCAATGCCACCACGACCTTTGATGCTTAGTTTTACAGACATCACAAAGATGTGTGATATACACACAATTATTTTCCGGGAAGGGTAAGCTTAATTTAGACAACTAAACTCGCGCGGTTAATTCAAGAAAATTATCAGTGTTTTGTTGCGAAAGTTCACGTTGGTATTATCGCACAAAGAATAGTGGCAATTATCAACGCATGATGTATATATACCTATAGAGCTATATATTTTCTCAAAATATCTTGGAAGGTAAACTGCAGCATTTTTATTAGAATTTTTTTCTTTATTTAATATTCACATTATTTATATAAAAAAAATAAAACAGTTTAAAAATATGTTTGCGACGGCTTACATTTAAAGCTAGGTACAAAACAGTAGCTGTGTTATGCGGCTTCTTGAAGTTGATAAAGAATTTTGACAGCAAGTTTTATTTTAAGAATCACTATACAAATTTATATGCAACCTACAATTTTTTCTTATATGGCCTTTATATTTAAATTTAAAAAAAATATTAACCAATGATCTGAATAAATGATAAAGGTAATTACAAAAATACAGGATTAAGTTTTGAAAATTATGTTCACTTGCTAGGTAAATACGCATATTTTGTATAAAATATACACATAAGTAGCATATTTTAAATGTTGTGCCGGCGTGACACGGTCATTTGTAATTTCGTTATGTACGTAACGGTAAAATCATTTATATTATGTAACAATTAACGTCTCGATTAACGTTTAACGAAGGTTGATTGATTGTGATTTACCGGCATTAAAAGGGCTCATAACTGTGGTCATAAATCGTTTGATACCTTTCAACTAAGTTCTTAATAATATCGCAAAAAAAATCTTTAACATGAAAATATGAGAATTAAGTAAGCAATACATTATTTTCCTTGTCAGGACAAAAACGTTTTGTATTGACAGGTTTCTTAGTACTCGTAAATCAAATTTCAATTTGTTAGTTGTAAGGAAATTAATTGCGAAAATAACCAAAGCTATTGTTGAACTGAAACAAAACGTAAAAAAAGTTTTTACTGTAATCAATTTAAGGATACAATTTACACACCCAAAGTTCATATATATAACATAGTTATATTGTCGTGTCAGTCTTATGTGAAATCAAAGTCCTATTATTAAGACTCGTAAAAGTCATAATAATAGCTAATGGCGTCGAATTATATATTAAAAGCCTAATAATAGCTAGTGACGTCGCATTATAAGCTGTTATGTTTGAGTCTTGTAAGTCATTTGTTTTATAATTATTTTCGTGACGCTGGAGGAAAATTTTCCAAGTGATATAACTCACAAAACCTATTAATTACCCCGAGTTTGACGCAGTTATTATGAAAAAAAAAAACACGTTGAGTTAGTATTTTACGTATTTTAACCCACAAGTTGACCGTGGCCTTTGGGGCTTTATCCAAACATAAAATGTAGTACAATTTAAAATCATAAATGACGGGCATTCAGCAGTGATGTCAGGGGGAAATACCGCAGAGGCCATAGCCGCTGGGGATAAAAATAAATATATATATATGGTACAGCGAGAGAAACAGAGAGAGAGAGAGAGAGAGAGAGAGAGAGAGCTTGGTGGTGTGGTACGGACTTAGCACGGCTCGGGAGTAGAAGGGTGTGAAGGACTGATGACGGGGAAGGGGGGGGGGAGGCTGTCATTACGGTCTCTTCTCGAAATGACATCGCCACGCAAATCCCTGCGGGAGGAGTGTCGGCTCCGGCGTGGCAGTGTGCAGAGTGGTGAAGGGGGAGGCGGGGAAGGAAACATGCGAGCTCTGAAAAGGCTCTCCCTGCCTACTTCACGCGACCTAACGCAAAAACACTTTTAAAACGGCCGGCCAAAGCCTGATTGCCAGGGCTCTACACCCGCGCACTTGACTGCGAGCAGAGAGAATGTGAGGTGTGGTTAAGCCCACGCGAGCTGCTGCAGCACCCTGCGTATTTTTACATTTTCCCAGCCTTCTGCGATCTTACACACACACACACACACACACACACACACACACACACACACACACACACACACACACACACACACACACACACATAGAGAGAGATGGAGAGAGAGAGAGAGAACCACGGAGTTGAGAATTGTCAGGAGACGGAATTCTGTGACGTAGTTGAAGTAATTTTTTTTGACCTCACCGTCGCCATACTGTCCCGCCCAAAACATTGCGGATATGGTGTTTTATAACGTCTGACGATGGTTAGTACGAAGTATGAATTAGAATCTCCAAGGTTAAAAACAAGTCATTTAAAACTGTTTCCATAATGCAAACACTACATTTCAGCCAATGTTGTCGGCGACTAACCAACGTGGTGCAAAATTAATTAGCTAAAGGGGAAAAAAAAAACAGAAGGCTTCACACACTTACCATGTAATGATGCAGACGTGGCCACCCTCTGGCGAGAACACACTGCTTACAAACTACTGGGCCGACACACAAGCGAGATTACATTTCCACTACTACATCGGGCAAACATCTTGGAGCCCCGTGCCTTCTTGTGTTCGCGAAGTTAAACCGGTGGTCAATTTGTTTGATTACTAAGATTAAGGTTTTGACATGATTTTCATTTATGATTATCATGGAAATTATGATTTTATTATTTATGTTTTTTGTTGATAAATTTTTCTATCATTAGCTCTCAAATTCACAGCCGGACGCCTTGCGGCGTATGTGGAGCATAGCATGAACTTTAATGCTTAGTATAAATGAAACGATATACATAAATGCCTAAACCACTTGATAAATGAGAAAAAAATGTATCACTTACTTGTAGCTAAATTACGCGTACATTACTATGAAAATGGCACGTTTGGAACCTTATGAAGAATTATTCATTGTTAAAATCCTTGAAAGTTTGAATTTTGTTATAATGTATGTTTCAAGTGGATTTCTAAGAAAGAGTAGCTATCTATTGCATTTGTTAACAAGGTATAACACTAGCGTTTATTATTCAACATTAACTTAACTTCAACACTGACTAAGCGAAATTATGCTTCACAGTCTATTTTTTTTGCGAGTTTGAAATGGCGCTGGTCATAACAGCTACACATTTTTTTTTTTCGGTTTTGAACTATACTATTACGGATTTATTTATTTTTTAACTGAAAGATTCGTTACGGGCAAGTCTGAACGATGCGGTTCTCCAACCTCAGCCTGTAACATTAAGTGTAGTCACCCTCCCTGCCCCTGCTTTGCTAGTACGCATCTGCAGGAGAGAGAGAGAGCGCGCGCGGCGGTAAATATTTGACTGCCCTCGCTCCGTGCCCTCTCCACAGCCTCTCCTCTCCAGCGGGTAATTTGTTTAACTTTACTTCACACGTTAGCCGGGGGTCTCCTCCCCCTTCCCCCTTTTCCATCCCGTGGCCCCAGTCTTCTCGCGCGGGCGCGCCCCCCCCCCCCCCCCCCCCACCCCCCGTCCCAGGGGCGCTGCTGACCTTTGATCTCCGGCAGCGCACTCCCAACACCGCCGCCTAGCTGGTCCTGAGGAAAGCGCCCAGCCCAATTCTTCAAACGGACCGTCCTCTATTGTACTGTATTTTTAATCATACTTGCTTCAATGCACCGCCAATTTCCACGGTTTTCCCATGGTGCCTATGCAGGTTTTACTGGGCCCAACCTGACTAGATACAGTCAAAGGGTTAAGATTAGGGAGTAAGTCATGACGCCAATAACTACGATGGCTGGCCAATCTCTAATTAAAGCACACGTTTCATGCTACCCTTCCTGCATGGTTGAAAAATCCGCATGATTAGCACAGGGAATCGGCCTGAGACCCCACTTCCTCCGTTATCCCGATCTGCGCGGTGTTCCAAGACGTTCGATTATGTAGTGAATAAGCACTGCCTTGTTGGGATTCGACCGTAACCTAACTCGCGTGTCCAAATCGAATCCCAGTAAAGAAACCAACCGGCTACCGTTTCAATAAACGGTGCCATGCACGAGGCTAGAAACCGGTTTCTACGCATTCTAGCGGACGTTTCGCAACCATCGATACAACTGTTACGGCAAAAATACTAGAAATAGCAGCAACATCTCACGAAAATAGAACGGTTTTTATTTTTTTTCTCAAGTACTTTTTTAAGTTGCGTTTATTTTTTATGACCATTGAAGAATACAAAATGTATTCCAGGATAGTTTCGACACCATAAAGTTTCATTTGGCACACAAAAACGCTTGGCACGTCCCCCCGATGACCACAGAAATGTTTACATACGAATTAATGGCGCCAGACGCAAGTCCGCCATCTAGACGAGATCAACGAAAAAGTGAGTCTGCGACTGCGCAGAATTTGGGCAACAGGTCGATAACGGATAGGACACAGAAACCCGTTCCCTAAAAATAAGGGACTGGCCGTGTCCTATAGTGCCCTAGGAATACGGTTAGAGTACAGGTGCAGCATTTTAACACCGGCACCCTTATTTTTGTGTCTTGAAATACTGGCCTTAATTTAAGTTTGGATGGGAAAAAATCTCACTGAGTGAAACGACGACAGCAACCCTGACGGCAGTATTGTGGGTTTTAATCGATGGTGTTTTGCGTCGCAAGGGTTTTACGCACAAAGGCTAAAGACCGACGGGAATCCTCCCAAGACCGCAGTGGGCTCCAGATCACCTAGTAATCGAGTCGGCGCTCGTTAATTCGACCCAAGTGAGCGTTAGCGCCAAGGCAGCCGAGGAAATTCGAAAACACGGAAGCAGGGTCGCCCGCAGGTTAGCAGGGGCCTGGGGTAAGCAATCAGAGTTCACGTCGAGGCACTGGAGACAATGACAGGTGACCACATGCCAATGTAGCACTGACGGAATGAAATATTTGAAGGAAATCGAAACACTCCCGAGAACAGCAACCGTCACAAGGTAACGTAAGCCACATCTCCCAATCCGGGGGGAGGGGGGGAGGGGGAAATTGGGAGAGGGGGATGATGTGACCACTCAATCATCGTGTGCACATACGGTGAGCAGAGCTTCAGAAGAAGCCACGATATTTGAAAACTGCTCAAGTTATCCGAGTGGCGTCTGTTTAAGAAAAGCATTCAAGAATACACCGAGGGCGGATGAGTTGATCTGTTTCTTCATTTCGTTTATAAACTATTTTTAGAAGAGTTAAAATGATTAAAAGCAAGTTTTTTCAGAGTAATTTTTAGGGATGAAACGCAAAGGTACAGATTCTTAAAAAAAACTCTCAATATACTAGCATTACACCTTATATATATATATACACTGACACTTAATACCGCAAGACGATTAAGTAAGAAAATATAAAGAGGTTGGAATATTTTGCAGTGATAAATCTTTTAAACTAATTTGAACAAACGTGTCAAAAACATTTCTTTGTTCACGTTTTGCAAACATCAGATACAATGGTGAAAAAAACGTGGAAATTGAATGTGTTTAAGTCAGTAGAACAGTCCCCTGAAGCCCGCCAATTTCAAATTTGCGCGCTACTGTTCGTGCCTGTAAGTCAGCAGAGTTTCGTTTTCATACATACGTTCCTTAATAAAAATTGCTTGTTTTGGCATTCCTCGCTACCCATTAAGTTGATGTCCAGCAATTTGCGAACAGCCTGTATTCTACATTCCTGTAAGACGAATTAAATAACTTTCATGTGCCAAAAACAATTGTGAATGATTTTATCAACATTTCATTGTTTTAATGATATAGTGTGTAAATATGTTTGTAGTTCATAAAAAAATATATATTTACATACACAAAAACACAGATTATTTTTCTGTCAATAGTTTGTGTTATTTTGGTGGATCTGAGGTAATCTATAGGAATTTAAAATAAAAACTCATGAGAACTATGCATATTAGAATTAACGACAAATATAAATATTCGGCAAGAAACACCTAAACTAGGAATAAAGTAATCGTCCGAGATGCGTCCTTACGTCTTGTTTCTAAACCTAAAATGTCTAGCAACACGGGCATTTAAAATTTATTTAATTTCACTTGCAAGTAATTTGAATTCAAGTTGGAGGGAAAAGTAAAAACACTCGGTCACGCAGCTCGATGCACTCCAAACACAGACGGCAGGCGCTTACGAAATTAAAAGCAAACAATTTTGTGGAGACAGACCCACTGCAGAGTGAAAGCCTACACAAACAACAGAAAATTAAATATTTACTCTCGAGAACTCTGCGCCGAGGGAAACAAAACAAGAACTCTCCACTTGAACATTTTTCCCTCCACTTTTCGCGCCAGATTTTCTCGTTACAAAGAATTAAAACTGAAAGGGAAAAAAAAACCAGTGGAAACGTTCACTTGTAATTAATTTAGTTTTAAAAGCACTTAACTTAAAGATAAAGGAAATAAAGTGTTAATTAAATTCTCGTGATTCGCTCGCGAGCAGTCTACTTTGTACAACTGGCACAAAAATAACGAGTATACGAGAACGTCCGAAGTATTTCTTCACGGTTATATGCACGGTCTTGAACTACGTACATTTTGAAGCTGGATCTTTGATTCAATTTCTTAAAAATCCTCTTCACTAAACCAGCGTCTAGGTTAAGCTGCGAAATTTGCATAACGCGGAAACGTTAACTTATGATTCCACAGAAATTAAAATCTAAAAAAATTAAATGATTTAAAAGTGATAATAGAACTGGCATTAATCGTTTTCCCAACTTTATTAATTTTTTTTAGAGGAATAAGAATCCAAAAGAATTAATGCAAAAATTGTGTTAAGAGTGGGAAATCAGGTTCAAATAGGATAGCCCAATTAAACACTACAGTTTTATTTACTAACTACTATCTACATATTTATTAGATTAAAACACTAGAAAAATAAGTCTGTCCGCAAATTAATCCACAGTTTACTCTCCACGCTGGAGCTCGGTTCGACAGTGGCTCTCCCTACTGCTCGTCTCTTACCGCGCACCTCGGTCTGAACACACTGCCGACTCGTCCGCCGCACACACAACACAGTGCCAATGCACTAGTCTCCGCACACGAAGCCCGTCGCCCGTCGTCTGCTTCCGCTCACCGAGGGGTCATCCGCCCCCTCCACTTCACCGCCTGGCATCGCTGTTTCTATAACCCTCAGCCCCCTTCTGGAATAGTCTCGCACCTCTTTGAAGTGTCACGTCATCACGGCCGACTTGATGCCTGAAGCTCCCAGAAAAATGGCGTTCTAGTTATGCCACTCCACGCTGGCGGGACTCTGGGAACGTGCCGAAACCTTCAGAACCACAGAGAATTCAATGAGAGAGCTCCGGGGAAGGGGTAAGTGAGGGGCATTGTAGCAAGGCCCTGTTGCTAATCGGATTAGACAGGTAGCAGTAATGGACCGCGCCCCACCCGCGGGCTAACGGTCCAGCTAACCGGGCCGCTAGTCAGCCCCGCGACCCCGTCTCCAACATACTGCTCAGACTGTTTGCTTATCAGACAACACTGCGACACAGTGTGCCGCAAACTGTATTGTCATCATAGCAGTTGCGGGCCTCGTGGTCCGTATGCCAGAACAAAGCATCGAACCAAGGGCCCGCGAAGAGTTCCAGGCCGCGGATTGCCGCCCACTACCTCTTGTTTTAAAATAGAGTTTATGTGTGGATGTCTGTGAAAATATGATGCTGAGTTACTTCTATAGTGTTGTTTAACTTGTATCCTTTGGTGGGGGCGGTCGGGGCTTTAAAAACCTACCCCCTGCTGAGGGCTATTTGTGGATAAGAAAGTGGGGAAAAAAAAAAAAAAAACTTTAGAAACGGGTTCGAGTCCCATTATGAGCAGTTTCAGTCATACTGCCTGCCCGGTGCTCTAGTTGCCAGAGTTAACAGCCTCCAACATACTCGTAACAATAGGCTTGTAGGCAAATAAACATAAATTTTACAATACACTGTTGCGTTATAAGGTAAAGGCCAGCGAATTTTTTTTCAAATTTGCCCCTTTATTACAAGTACGACAATCTATATGAATATCCCACACATAAAAAAAATTAGAAATGCACGTAATATTTAATAAGTTTTCAATGCAACCATTCAAGTTGTGCGAGTACTAAAACCACTTCTAATCGTTATGTGGGCGAGTAACACAACAGCTATTTAATTAACATTAGCAGTTTAAGAACGTAGACGAGGGCAAATAATGTATATGGATGCTTAAAATCACTGAACAGTTCTACGATACTAACACGCTGATAGATATCAGTGGGGGGAAAAAAGCTAGGAATTTTGCCTGATGGGCTCACCAGAATACAATTGAGTGA
The DNA here is from genome assembly GCF_032445375.1 of Bacillus rossius redtenbacheri. Taxonomy (NCBI): domain Eukaryota; kingdom Metazoa; phylum Arthropoda; class Insecta; order Phasmatodea; family Bacillidae; genus Bacillus; species Bacillus rossius. The sequence goes on from NC_086332.1 coordinate 58,711,555, forward strand.
ATTTACACCTTTTAAAAACGTAAATACGCATTGTTAAGAGTAAAATTACACCAACCATGTTTGTGTATCATTATCAAAACACAATGTATTATTTTACTTCAGGTTGGTGTACTTTTTTACAAGGACATTGTGGGTGTAAAACTATCAGAAGAATCATTAATTTACACGGAAACTCTGAATTTTTACAGCAATGTTGAGTTTTTAGAATACAAACCTACATTTGGTTTAAAATAAATTAAACGGCATAGTGGTAACTTTACACATGGAATGTGTAAAATTTCATAAACTGAATGTGCCAATTGCTGCACTTTTGGTCATGTCGCTACTTAACTATACTAAGCCTGTTGTGGACGTTATGTAACGCCAATGTTTTAGGTGTAGGAAAGTTGGTCATTACAGACTAAATTGTCCGTGAAACGAGTTACGACTGCGCGAATAGATGGTAGACGCAATCGTAAATGCCAGCGAATGTGTAAAATTTCATAAACTGAATGTGTTTTTTTTTCCGAATTACACGTGGAAAAATGTGAAATTACACTAGCACTGAATGCGCAAATTTACACTTTTTATTTACAGTGGTCTTGGCGCAAGGAAACGATTTGAGGTCGCGAATAATTTATAGACGTCCGCACAGGCTAGCCGCGCCTTCGCGCGAGCGAAGCCAATTCGGCCGGGCGCTAGCCTGCGGTTGATTTCCAGAGGGCGCCCCGGGAGAGCGCGTCCTGCGGGAAATCACGTGGCGCGAGACATGCGCGAAGGGTTCGGAGAGACACGCCCCAGCGCATCCCTGATGACTTCCAACAAGTCCGGGTGCCTTTCCTGCATTCGAACTAACAACGAATTTGAAAAGAACAGCTTCCCTACGGCACGGGCTGATGACGGTTACCTGCCTGCCTCGGAAGGCTGCGGCTACGCACAACGCATAGATGACAAATTAATATGTAAAATTCAGAGGCCTATACAAATTATTTTAAACCAAATTTTGGTACAAACCAATTGATGTTTGCGTGGGTTTATAACCAGGGGGGGGGGAGATGAGGGCAGAGGGTCTCCCCCCCTCCTCCGGTAATTAAAAAGCCCCTCACTGAGAGGGTCCGCTTGCGCTTGCAAAGTAGTAATTGTGAAACATCAAAACTCTGTTTCATGGGGAACTTTATATACATTATAAAGTTTTCTGCTTATTGCATGCATATAGGCAAAAATATGGGCAGTATAAAACAGAAAAGCACCCTTTCCAGAGATGACTTGTGTCGATTAAAACCTACGCCCAAAAATATCGGGCCGCGCGGGCCTCCCTTGAGAATCCTACAGATTTGCGCCCTTTGTTGTTTTCTTTTAACCAGTAAAAAACTGCTACCTTGAATTACCACACTGTTAAACATTGCAATAAATGTACGGACTCTACAACGAAGAATTCGCATCGAATAAACGAAAAGTTCTTCGTGATTTCAAGTAAAATCTCCGTCGACACTACGCCGGTTCTGCGTTCCAAATTCTATGCTCCGTTTTAACCATAGCAAACATGCACCGAAGAAGAGCGATTTGCTGTAGATTCAAGGGTGTGTGTGTCCCGTTTCAGATTATTATTTTATAGTAATGTTTGACACGTTTAAACTTGTAGACCTTTTAGAGCGGCCGAACGTCAGCAAATTGATAAAATATATAGCGCATACCTTTTTGCATAATTAACTTGGTAAAATTGAATTTTTAACATTTTTTTCGGTATGTATAGGAACAACCAAATGTAAAAGATGATTGAAAAAAATTGGGCTTAAAGGCAATGCTAGTGGCTACTGCGTAGTCTGGTTTAAAATTCTTTCAGAAAATAGTTTTTAATTATACATAGCATTAAAAAAATCATAAATACTCTGATGATTTTAAAAGTTCAGGTTAAATTAAATAAATATTTTCTTAAATAAATTAAACCATATCACATAGCAGCCAGTAAATTGGACTTTAAACCTAAAAAGTTCCAGTTTTATATTCCATTTCATTCTTCTTGTCCATACTGCACAAAAACGTTAGAAATGAAACTTTGCCAGCTAATTATGCGAAACGTATTCGATGTAAACATTTTTAATTTCATTTAAGTTCAGCCACTCAAAAAGTGGGCAAGTTTAACCGTGTGGAACTTAAATATATAATAAGGTCCTGGAACGGGACATACGCCCTTAACATAGGTATGTCCAAAGATTTTGTTTACACTCCAAGGTGATGTTTGTGACTTCGTGTCCAAACTAAGAAAACTGAGCATCTGTAAGTTTACGAAGATATTCATCAATCCACGAAAAGCCGTGGATACGTTGTAAACTGCGTCTTTCGTAAATTAAAGGTGAACATTTTTAACAGGTTGGATTGCAATATAATAATTTCGTTGAAAAACTATTACAACTGTTCCAAACTGATTCAAAATGAAGCAGTTAAATATTTTTTACACCTAAATCCCACTGATTCAAAGTAATTTTTTAGTTTCATATTTAGAGTGCAGGGTATCCCTAATCCCATATTCTAAGACTGCATGCTATGCCACAGTCCACAAATATAAGAACAAGTAAACATGAATTTAAAGCAAATAAACACATTTTAGCGTACAAACTGAAGAAAAACACGCATACTGCAGGAGAAAAAAAATAAGGCGAAAAAGATAAATTTTAAAGATAAAGTAAATGTTAATATAAAATCAAAACGGGATATTCTACCAATTAAAAGGGAACGAAGATATATTAAAAACAGCGGAAAAATCAGAGATAAAACATAAATGAATAAAGACCAATAAGTTACAGGTTGAAAGGGAAGAGGGGCATAGCGGATCAAGGAAACGTGGCCAGTGTAATGGTAAAGCCTTTGAACGAACTCCATGAAGTGGAGAAGAGCTCGCGGCACAAGCAGCGTGGCGGATGCTTCAGACTAACGACCTTCTTCGGTCGGAAACGATCGTCACGCTAAGAGGTACAGTGATAGTCAGCAAAGGCGGGAGAGAACATTAAAGTCACTTGGGAAAAAAATTTTTTACAAGTCACTGAGGAAATTAGCTTGTGATATTTCTTACGCAACCAAAATCTTCAGTTCGGATCCGCCCGGAATAAAACGTAGGACGGCCGCGTGATTGGAGGCTAGAACGTGTCGATCGACCGCCGAGACCTCATAATAGCACTTCACCATACAAAACTCTAAGAGTTAAAATTCCAATTAACCGCCGATTCAGCCATCGTAGAAAAATCACAAGTGTATATATAAGCAATGGGTGTGATAAACATATACCAGCATCACAAAAGGCAAATAGCGAAGAAAGCGATTAAAAGTCAAAGCAGCTAGGTAAACGCGATTTGACATCGGCGGAGAAACTGAATTTTATATAATACAAGTTAAATAAAAGAACCCCTAAAAGCTGATTAAAAACACATAATATTTAAAAAAAAGATGGTTTAGGTCCCAAAGTGAGCCTTACTACCCGATCGTATGTTCTCAGAATCTGACTGGTAGGTCCTTCAATTTTCTCATATGCTTTCTTCAAACCACAGGAGAATAGTTATGCCACACACACCTTGCGTGCGCTATGATTTCTTGAAACACGACTCTGCCTGGGACCAAGATACTTTATACAGTGAAAATTCGTGTGAGACAGCGATCTCACACGCCATGTTGATTCCCCCTTTTTTTCTCGCCATTTATATATATTTTAAGAGAAATTTCTAAAATTTTAACACGATACCTCCCGTGCATTTGTTTTATGTCACAAATAGTTTCAACAGATATTCACTAAGAGTAAAATTTATAATGGATGTAAAGGTCGCGCCACTGATAATAATTACGAATACTCCACGATTTGATAAACCCATTGTGAATATATGTTAAAAATATTGCAGACTGAAGAAAAATTCAAGAGAGATATCGTGTAAGAATTTAGGAAAGAGCCCTTAAATAATAGACATGCCAAGGAAACAAAATAACCAAAATGGCGTGTAAGACAGAGCCTTAATGCACGTGGAGGATTCCAGCCCCGGTGACGTCAAGTGGAGCCGAACCACCGGGACTGAAAGCACGCATCCGAAGCAGCAGCAAGAGAAGGCGCGGCTGAAACGAAGGTGCGATATACGTAGCTAGTAATAGTTATTAATAAGGTGTGGGTAAACAAACGTAATCTGCCGGATTATGACTGGTATAGGATGGCGGTGTTACAGAAGGCAAGTAGGGGAGGGGGGAATGGATGTTCGACCCTCGGGAGGAAATGGTTAAGGCGGTTAGGGTGCATGGGGAGAAGATGGAGGGGTCGGCGGGTCGGATCTCTCGTGGTAGACGCAGGAAGCGAAGAGAACATGCGAGCTCCGAGGCAGGACCGAGGAAAACCCCGCCTTCCAAAAGCAACCCCCCCTCCTCTTTCCGACTCCCCGGGAGGCCTGATGAATATTCAGCTTTGATAAGTGGGCCACAGGAAAGAGCTTTGCCAAAGCCGGACCCGTGTGGTGTAGCATGCTGCCTCCTCCGAACCCCCTCTCCCAACCCCACCCAACCGACCCACTCCTTTTCCCTTACCCCATTTTACCCTTCCTGCGAAAATGACCCCTCCTGCTCGCAGGCTACTCGGTGCCCGTAGCCACAAAGGAAGAGAGAGAGAGAGAATTGGAGAAAGAGAGATAAAAAGGAGCTCTAAGAGAAAGATGGAGAGTATCCAAGCGATTTATCGCTGAGATGCTATCGCACGTATATTCCCCCCTGCAACGACCTCGCAAAGTTGCGGGAGAAGTTGAGATAGACGCGGGGAAAACAGAGAGAGAATCCAAATTCCGTAACGGAAAACAAGCCCTGTGTCTGTCGATAATCCAGTTTAGGGGGTAGTGTCCTAAAATATTTTATTTTTAATATTTTGTGTTTGTACACATGATTTTAGATAAATCCATACAATAGACATATTTAGTTGTTTATAATGTTTTCTCACACTAAACCATTCCTTATTAAATTTTATTTTTAACTTAAAGGCAAATTTTTACGTCAGTCCCAGCAGGTAATGAAATAATGAAAAACATACGGTATAAAGTTTTGGTTTAAACGTTCGTATTTAACCTTCGAAATAAAACTATTTGTTTCTAGTTTATAATTCTTAATTCATAAACATTATATTTTCCCAAAACCACAGAAAACTGAGTTTTTCAAGGTTTTATATATCTGCACTTATGTTCCCTTTTATACAAACCCTTTATTACCTTAACTTTCACTTCAGTTTGAATTTCTAAAGTAAGAACAACTTTTTTCGTACTTTTTCCTAACATGCCGTTAGTAGGTATGTTTAAGTTTTTTTTATTTTATCCACCAAAATTAGGTTATTTTTAAACTTTACTCTTTTTAATATTACAATATAAGGTCCCTTACATGATTGCCTAAATAACAAAAATTTTGGAGTGTTCATATTCAAATTGATAACTTTCTATTCCATTGGTAAAAGAGAGTAAGAAATCAAAACGATAATTAAGACGATTTTCTCTACTATAGGTAGATTTTGTTACTTTAGTTGCATTAATAAATTAACGAGAAAAAAAATCAAGTTTTGAAAATGCCTCTGAAAAAAATTATTTAAGATTACGCCTCTATCAGAACATTTCAGACTGTAAGACAACTCTAAAGAAACAAAGGTGAAACAGTACAATCTCCTCAAAGCATAGAACCGTATTCAACCAAACATTTAAATGTACGACCAGAAAAATAAATGTGTTAGCAAAGAAATTTATTGAACCGAAGAAACCCGACCGCGTAAAATTTATTTTTTAGCCTGGCTCCCGAAGTGCCCTCCTGCCTAGATGATAAAAATCACCCTCGCACTAGGCCGGTAAGTTAATAGAATGGCTTCCTAAAACTTTACAACATAGAACTTTCATTCGCTGGCCTAAAAGTTTTTCGTTTCTTTTCTCTTGGCAAACTGCTCTCTTATTTTTTCTCATAGGCTGGTTCCCTAACCGAAACTTTCTGGGATCCATTTCCTTTTTTTTTCTTTTATTCTCGTTCGAGGCGCCTACCAGCCGCTAACCATTATTCTTCGTCGGCTTCCTTCGGCTTCCTTCGAGTTGTACTGGAAGACTGCCGTGTTTGTGCGCATGTACAAAGCCAAGTATTAGGCACGTGATATTCTGTGATGTTTACGTTCCCGAGTTGTTCGTATTATCCCGAGAAGACCACCCCGATTAAAAGTCGACACATTGGTATTTGATGAGACTAATTACCTGGCCATATCAAAAAAGTGTTTGCCAGACCAAAACTGTCGTGCAGCGGGCGTTCTTTTCGTCAAAACCCTGCTAACAAGTTAAAACTTTACTTTAAATAATTTTTTTTTATGTGTTACATCTTAACTCTAGGTGTACGGCATTTGATGTGAGTAATTTCGTGGAATTCGACGGGAGCCAAGGAAAGGAAATGTGTAAAAACCACGGTGCTGCCATCTGTGACGGATGGAGCGGACCAAAGTTCACGAAGGTAAAGGGAAACATTGTAGTATTAACTGTTTAGTGAATTCTAACAAGATGGGCTGTATTTTTTTATAACATTTCATGTTAAAAATCAAGTCCAAAGCAGAGGTTAAGTATTTTTTTTTTTTTTAATTCTTTTTCGATTTGTCGAAGCCGTTTCATTATATAGTTTCATATCTCGCTCTGATTCGTAAATCAGGTCCAAGCCGGAGTTTAGAATTTTTTCAAGTCTTTTCCGCTTTTATCGGAGCCGTTTAGTGTAAAACTTAGATCTGCCAATCAAATGATTAAATAGTCGACGCAGATGCTACGACAGCGAATGATAGCGGCGGGTGCGACTACGAGTGATTCGCGTCAAGAAATGAAGGCGAAAACACAACTTGCGTATATTATACGTAAAATTTCGTATCTGAATTTTGTATTAAACGTGAAATTGAAACGAGAACACGTGCATTTGCTCGTTACCGAGGTTAGATGTTACCCATTACTGGCAAGTACCGAAAGACTCGCTCACATTATTTTCTTTTCTGCACTTTTCATTCTACATATTTAAAATAACCGACACATCACTGTTAAATCATTCTTCTACACTGTGCAACACTATGTAAGCTACAGAAACAAAAATTCTCTTCCTCGTGAGTTTTTTTTTTTTTTAGGCAGACAAATCATATAAGTACAAAGATACATTAACAATGTCTCAAAATGGTAATCGCTCGAAATACAGTACAATTCTTAATCCAGTTGATGTTACGGCCTGTTGGAAAAAAAAACTAACTCACTGCAACCAACATCTTTGTTGGATCAAGCGATCTTTAACCCAAGATTAAAAAAACACAAAATCAGCATGTTCATAACTTCGTATGTAAAAACCGCATGACATGACTCAAACACCATATTAAATGCGAATGAAATCAACTGTGCTGAAATATTCTCAAAATTATAAATTATTATTGAATTCTTTTTTCGTTTTATCATGTTAAAGTTCATAGAGTAATTCCAGGTTAAATTACTGAAGGTGACTGCAGCGAGCCACCGCTCATTATCTTGAGCTTTGTGAGCACACCTCTTTAGTCAGTCATCGCTACCGCGATTCACCACATCGTAACTAGTTCCGACAGTTGAACTCTTATCAAATTACCATTGTATTATGGCTTAATAAGTTATGGTCCATGGTATTTATAAATTGTCATTTTGTTTGAGGGTAAATTGTGTGTTAGATGATATTATGTAACTAGCATTCTCTTTCGAATACTGATTAGTTTAAACTTGACGATTGTTGTTTTGATTTAACTCTTTACGTAAATTGTTAGCATATTTTTGAAACCTTATTTTAATGTAAACTCCTCTACTGTTCCTCATTTTATCTCAGAGGTGATCCCTGAAATATTAACTTTTTCTTTTCATTTGCTAAGCTGACTGACAAGTTGTGCAAAGGTAACTGGTAATATTGAACACTATCACACTTTACTGGATTAAAGTTAAATATATATATTTTTTAATTAACTTGTAAACACGAAGCCTACTAAGTTAATTATTTAATACGAAATCGAATGCTAGTTTCGTACGTGACACTGGTGTTCTAGCTTATGTATTCAGTAAACTCTTTAATTTGCCGTTTAGTTTTAGTAACTAAGTTGTTTTGATGAACTGTGAGTACTATGCTGATATCGAGTTGTCATTGTTTTTCGGATAATATATAGGTAAAATTACGTTTTTCAAATGCTTTTTAATATTATATTTGAGTTAAATTCCAATAGTAGTTCGATTTGGGCTTAGTTTTTTATTAAGTTTTCTATGGCGCCCAGGCTTAACGAATATTACAGTTTCCTTTTTGAGTGATGATAGTAAATCTATCTTTTATCTTTAAAAGATTTGTGCAATGGGAGTGCATGACTTGATTTAAGTTTTTTTGGACATACACCATTGCTATGGCGTATGTCCAAAAACTTACATCAAGTCAAATCTATCTTTTGAAATACTGATAACACCATTTCTTGAAACTTGAATTAAACTAATTTAAGACAGCAGAATATGAGTGAGGAGATATTTCAAGGAAATAGATGTATCTAGTTTTAAACGAAGTAAGTTCTACGACGAGTAGCATAAGCAACGAGATTCTTACTGTTCAAACAACCAAAATTTAAAAACAAGCACCGGAAAACGAGGCCAAAAGTCTGAAATACTCTAGTGAGATGCGAATATATTAACTGATATCTCCGGAACCGTCGTAATCAACACGGAGTGACGCGGACAGAAAACGACCTCGCGAAAGAAATCACTTTTCCGGCGGTGAGAGAGGCAACAGAAAAAAAAATTAAATTATTTTCTTCGCTGACGTCACGAAAGATCCAAATCTAGACACACGATGAATAGCGGAGGGAGGGGGGGAGGGAGGGAGCTAGAGGAGACGGAGCGGCGAAAAAAGGGGCGTGCACGGGCCAGAAACGGAAAAAAAAAAATATATTTTTTTTTCAATTTCCAAAGTTTCTTCTTATTTCCTTTTGCTTCTTCTCCACGAAGCTGCTCGTGTGTGTGTCTGCGTGGTTTTGGGTTGGGTTGGGGGGGGGGGGGGGGGGGGGGGGGGTTAAAGAGGAAGTGTCAGCGGTCGAGGGAAAGAGCTTTATTTCTTTTTTTTTTTCCACCCCTCCATGAAGAGACGGCCGTTATCTGGGTCGAAGTTCCGGAGACGAACCCGGGACTTCGTTTCCGGGGGATGTCTTTGGACAAGGGGAGGGGGGAAGGGCAAAGGAAAGGAAGATGAAGCGTCGATCGTCGGGCGACTCACGGCATGGCCACTCGAGTTTACGTCTTTGAATCCCCCCTCTCTCACGTTCCATCTACGGACCGAAGAAAAGCGGACGTGTGCAGGAAACGGCGCGTCTATTCACACCAGAAAAACGCGCCGCGCGACGGACGGAGTACGGAGTTTCGGGTTGCAGAAGCGCGACGTGCCGGTTGGGTGAGAGAGAGAGAGAGAGAGAGAGAGAGAGAGAGAGAGAGAGAGAAGGTGGGGAGGGGTCAGGGGAGCATGCCATTCGCTTCCGCCTGATTCGAACAACGTTCAATCAAACTCGGCACTCGTCTTTCGCGTCGCGACAGACGCGCCCCGTCGCTACGGACGAGACGGACGAGACGGACGAGACGGACGAGACAGACGAGACGGACGAGACAGACGCCGTGAGATATGGTTGAGCGTCCGCGTCCGGTGCATGAGCTCGAGGCAAAACTAAGGCGGGAGGGAAAAAAAACACGTCTCTCGTTCAAATTCCATGCTAAAAAAAAATAACGTTTTGCACCACCCAGATTTCTTCCAGAGCATGTGACAATGGGCGTAGCCAGGATTCGTGGAAGAGAGGGCTGAAGGAAGCTAAAATAATACATTTATGATTGGCCTGTTTTTGTGTGTTTGGAGGAAAGGGGTAATACGAAATTACCCCCAGATAAGTGGATTTTTTTTTACATATGATGCTTTAGAATACGATTTGAGGATATCTGAGGACCTTCAGGTTTTTTTCCTCAAAATCAGAGATTCTTAAATATAAAGTGCTTCTTATAAAATACAAATCCTTACACTACTACAGTTTATAATTCTGTATTAATATGTGATGGAAGATAAGGCTACTCTTTAGTTTTGAAATTTAGTGATCTTACACTGAGTCACACTTTATTCATTTTCAACTGGTTATTGAAATGTTTCGGAGGGAGGCCATGCCCCCCCCCCCCCCCCGGGCCCCTTGTGACCTTGCAAGTGACCAACCGTTTACTACACACAGCGAACGAAAGTATGTACATTTCATGATGCCAAAACACACACACTTTACTGCACAAGCCTAACAAAACTTAGCCAGAAATATGGAAATCGCACTCCTCACGCTTGCGAGGTAAGTTACTAAGTAAGTGTTGTGAAAATTTTTCGAGAACTGTATTATGTCAATTATTTTGAGCAAGATGTTAAAATCGATTGACTTCTTTCACTAATTCATGCATTTGAATCAATAGCAATGAATCATATGACAAGTATAATTTGAGCTAGCAATCCGATAGCAGTTATTCAGTAAGTCTGTTGTTTACGCATAATGTTCTCTATAACGTCACGTATTAAAAAATTAACTCTTAAAGATGGCGTTTAAGACCAAGGAGCACTACACATCATATCATAGAAATAAATATTTTGCGTGGACTTTACAATAAAATGAGGACGCACACTAATTAATACTTAAACGTTCCGGGTTAGACGAAGGAGTATGAAATTACTCACTCATCTGAAATGATTTTTTTTTTAAATGTGGCATTATTTCTCTTTGATCTTGATGTAAACACTTTCACCTTTTATTTTTTAACTTTTGGTAAGGTAAGTTTAGGTTGCTATCATCTTTTTTACCTCATTACAAATTTCTCGGAAAAAGGGTGAAAGTTTTTTACACAATTCCTCCATCCCCCTCCCTCTTTCCCGCGCAAAAAAAAAATATTAAAAAACTGGATCTGACACCGTGCGCCGTGAAGACAGTTAAAATACCGCTTTTACGTTGCAAGTCATTACAAGTTTCAATTTTGAATGTAAATTTTATAAAAAAAATAACGTATAGACAATAAATAAGGTACATTTGTTTTTTATTGCACCTGATGAACTAGCTTTATTTGTGGTCTACTTAACGGAAGGCTGTTGCATGAATAACTTATAACTGCGACTGACAACTGTAGCTCACGATTCCCGAAATTGGAACATCGAACCTCGTGACCTGGAGACGGGAAACCATCGCAACTCGGGGCGCAGAGGTCACCGGTTGTAAAAAGTTCGGGAACATGGAAAAAAAATTATTTAAGAACGGTAACACAATTTACTGCCCCTTATCATATACCGTACTAAAGGAAAACTGTACCACCAAAACTGTCTACACGAGGAATACAGAAATAAATTGAAAAATTAAAATAAATATATACTTTTTTTATTATTTCCGATTTCCTATTCGTGCCGACAATTCCACACTACGAACCAAAAATTTATATCATATAAAACGGTTTTTAAACTCTTGAAACGTGCGCATAGCGCTTAAAATGCTCAAATAATTATATCTCATACTTTGTCACCAACAACTGCTGTCTGAATCTTTTTTCACTAAGACCCTAGTTTGACACCAAACATACCATATAAGTATTATAACTTAACATGAATTTCCTAGCATTTAGTTGATAGAAAAAAAAAACAATGAATAATAATCATTCTAGCAAGTACAAGTGAGTTTCAAACGAAATACATTATTTCCAATATTTCAGATTAATTTTGACGAAACCACCTACTTTCTTCAGCACATTATGTAGAATAGAAAAGTATTACAAATGCAGAATTTTTATGAATGTATCAATGAGTATTTTTCTTTAAAAAAGATACTTTATAATTAAAAAATTTTGCCAAATTTTTAAGGAACACGAGAAAATATTTCAAAGATGATTTATAGATCCTAAGATTAAAATACAGTAGTTGCTCTTTCATACTCATGAAACAGTTTTCGGTTCTCTTTAATAAATATAATTATTTGGGTGACAAGTAAGATTTTATAATGAGTTGTATAAAAATAGGTTTGCTACGTTAACATACTGACGTTTACTTTTGCGAAAATCTAAACTAACTTTAGGGCATTCGAATAAAATTTAATAATTCAACATTGACAGATAAAAACCACGTTTAAATACTGCTTCAAAAGATGATGTTATCTTATAAGACATTTTAGAGGAGAACCTATGAATAAAGACAGTTTCTGTGAAAGAAGTAGGGGCGAGAAGTGTAAAAAATTTAAATTATACGTGGGTGTATAACTCTTGTATGATGGTGAAACGAGAGATAGAGAGAGAGAAATAAGAGAAATTGTCGCTTGCTTCAGAAAACGCATTCCGCCAATTATTCACAGGAAGTAACTTCAAAACAGGGTTCTCTTCTGAACCCCTCCGCCCTGAGCCGTAGTCCAATCCCTTTATTCAACTAGACGTCACATCTTTCTCCCCTTCAAGGAAAACCTCTCCCCTCCTCAACCCCTTTTCCTCTTATCCCGGCCTTATCTTTGCCTCATAAATTCTGGAAAACGTTCCCCAAACTCAGCCGTCCCCCCTTCCCCTAACCCACCCACCGAGCCACCCGCATAACAATGAAGACCTGACTAGAAATATGTCGAGATTTCACGGCGCGCAAATTGAAATTAGATTTTGGAGCAGGCAGGCGAGGCATCCATTCCTCTGCTCCTCCCCAACGGACAGCCCGAGAGACCGCCATTCAACCACTCTATACACACCAGCCGCTCGCAGCGCGGCGGGCGGGCTGCAGCCGCAGCTACAGGCGTCACTCGGCGCGTCAGCGACGCAGGGCGCGGGGGAGAACGTATTTCATTTAAGATCTAGCAGTCAAAATAACTAATATATACACACTAACATCAATATTATGCGCCATGTCCAATATACTTTAATGTGCTATCTACGTTGTGTTAGGTTGTGCGTTTATGAAAGCGAGGTTTAGAAACAGATATGTAGCTTTGCCTAGATAAATTTTCATTCATGTAGAAACTTATGAGAGCAGTTGACATGGGGTGAAAACAAAAGTGACGACAATGATCCGTGTGTTACGTTTATAGTGGACACGAGTTCAACGATTGCATAAAATAAGCACGTCTGAAAGATTATATCTTTCAACCTGGATAAAAAAAAAGGCCACAGCTTATAGTTGAAATGTTATTATTTAATTCTATGGCTCGAAATACTTGCTGAAGTGAACATTGTGACCTAGTGTAGCCTTTACGTGTGAACTGAAGCCGCTCACGTGAATTTATTTGCTCTTTGCGGCTACAAGCTGGAGCAATTTCAATAATACCAAATTTTAACAGCGAAAAGGGGCTTAGAAAGATATTATTCATGCAGAGTCGTGCCAATAATTAAAATATATATTTCCATCCACAGTTTCAACCATGGAGGTAAGAAATTAGGGAGTGTGTATGTGCAATCTTTGCCCACTGATCCATGCCTCATCTGGATAGCAAAACCTTTTTACCACGCTTTTATTAGCTTGACCTGTATGTATGAATGAATGGACTAAGTAATACAATATTTCCATTAAATTTTTATAACTTCAGACCTTAGAGTGAAGGGTGGGGGGGGGGGAGTGAGGGGTCAGAGGGTAAAAAATCCCTAATTTCAAGCTTTTTGTGTATCCATGAGGTAGGGGCATGGTGGGAATTTGCCCGAGGAAGAAAAGGGGGGGGGGGGAGGGCAAGCCGTTAAATTTATAAACTTTAAAGAATATATTTTAATTTTATTTAGAGTGCTTCTTAGGTCGGGTTGTAGAGGAAAATGTGTCCGGGTTTCGACTTTCTTACCCTCGGAGGGGGGAGGGATTAATGTCCCAAAATTTCGAAAAATTAAAAAATATATATATTCTTTTCGATTTAGAGTGTTTCCGAGGTCGGGTTATGGTAGAAAATATGCCGGGGTAGATCTTAAAGCCGTAAAATCTTTAACGCTCTCGTAACCCACCTTGGAGGCTGATTTAAGGAAAATCTCGTGCTCAGTTAATTTGTACCTACGTAATATAAAGAATATCCCTGCCGAATTTCAAGCCTGTAGACATATACTCTAAAGACGGTAAAGAGCTTTCATTTTACTTAGAATTCACAAATTTAGATGTCTTCCTATAGTTTTTCAAAACCATAAACGTTTGTTAATTAATTTCATAATAAACTTTAACTGGCAAGCAAAAACCAATTTTGCCTTTAATTAATTAATGTCTGCAGTTCTGTGGTAGTGCTGTAGTTCTAATGTTCTGTGGTAAACAATGAACAACAAAATGGATGACAACAAAATGATTTGTAATAGATTTCCTATCACTAATTTCAGGATATAGTTACTACGAAAATTTTAGAATATAGTTATTTCGAACATTTTAGGATATAGTCATTACTAACATTACTATATATACTTAATAAAAATAATGAAATTATTAGTAATAGGGTGCTGGATATCATTTATCTTAAATTTTCTATTACTAATTTGAAGATATAATAATTAAAAATTTTAGGATATAGTCATTACGAAAATTAAAGAAGAGAGCGTTTAGTTATACAGAGTTGTGGTGCATTATTTGGCTATTGGACAAAAAAAATTAATTTTAATTTAATTTTTTATTTTTAGTTTATTCAAAGATAATAGAGGGATTTCATAGTTTTTTATAACTATAAGTTAATTTTTCATAATGAATATTATTTCTAACTCCTTGACGATGTGCTGTTAATATCATCGTTTCTATAATACTCACATCAATATTTAATTTTTACGATATTTCTAGTGAGAACTTTTCTAGCTATTAAACTTCAGCATTAAGCTGGGTTCACAATTTAAAATCTTAAGCGAGTGCATTGCAGACTATGTACACGACTATGCGTACGACCTGTACGAAGTCGGTTCACAGATAAATTCTTACGAATTAATTTTAGCCAATGGATTTCCACGAAGTATTCGACATGCATTATTAATGTTGTAAATATATATTTTAACTGTCTATTAACTAACTAGCGACTATGTTCAACAGACGAATAAAGTTTTTGATGTGATAACGTCTTATAAATCGATGAACGCCGGCTGCACGCACGGAAAATCATGACTCATTGTCACGTTCCGCCTGAGCCGAGCGTGCAAGAACCGGCCAACCACCGTGCGAGAAAATCTTCTATAATATCAAACAGGTTAAGGCCGGCTTTTTAAAAGCAGCAATTTAAAAAATTTGATTTATTTGTCCAATTTCGTCATTTCAAATTAACAATTTATTGACATTGATTTGATTTCAGTTTATTTCTATAACTAATTGTCCGTGATTATATTTAAGCAAATTATTTAAATTAAATATGGAAAAACTGTAAATAATATTTTAAAATTAAAAAAGTATGCAATTTTTCATCAATGTTTTCTAATGACGTTATCACGTAAAATTATCGTCCGTAAACCGACTTTACAGACAACCACCTTTTTCAATATAAGAATTCATCTACGTTAAACCAAATTATGTAATTAATTTAGTGAAAAATTTCTAACATTGCAACATATTTGTTTTCCAGTTATATTTATCACTAGTTACGTTTTGCAGATAATTTGCATGATTTATTCCTAAAACATTAGTAGCCGAAGCAATATACAATTTTTACAATCTCTTGCCACAATTAATGATAAATATAAACACTTTCCAACTCCCGAAAAAATGCCAATCCATACTGATCTCACGGGCTGTTTCACGATGCGCCCTTAACAGAAATTAAATACATGCGACCTATCTCACATGCACACGACCGTAAAATGCTTTGTGTGAACCAGTAAAGTTAAAAACACGGCGGTCAGATCTTACGCGCAACGACCCATAGTCTATGTAAGTGTAATTTTTTTTTAAATTGTGAATCCACCTTTTAAGTTTTTAAAAAGGTACGGTTTGTTTTGCTAAAGAGTGATTTCAACTTTAGAACAAGACACCCACTACATAGCTTAATGATACATTAATGGTTACAACAAGAATTTTCCGTAATCCAAGACGATGGTGGTGTGTACAACCATTAATACAGTACCTTACACGCCATCCTGATTATCATTTTCTCGTCATTACAATTATTTAAGGGCTACACACTAAACCTATCTTTCATATTTTCAAGAGATATTTAATAAATGTGATATGATATAATGGGTGTAAAAAGTAGCGCATATGATGATTACAAACACTTGCACGACATTTTACACCCATTATATAACGTTTATTGAATTTCTGTTGAAGATATTTGTGACAGAAAAATGCAAGAGAGGCATAGTGTTACATTTACATAGCCCTCAACTATTAATAATGAAGATTCTCCGGGAGAAATCCTCGTGAGGGAACACTACCTCGTCACGGGATGAAGGCGGAGCTGGAGGGGGGGGGGGGGGGTTTGCAGTTGTCGATGACGTGGAAGGGGAGAAGGGGGAATAAGGTAGACAAGAAGGCGTCTAACTGCCAAGCAAGGAAACGACAAAACAATTTGCATCACACAGACCGCAGATTTCCTCGGTTAATCCGAAACGTCTTAAGAATAATGGAATACAACTACTGGCAGTAATTTGAGGCCGTCTTGGAATTTTTTTTTTTAGAATAACGGTTCAGAAACAAGTCACAGTAAAATTAAGGGCGTTTAATTTTGTAACCACGACCATGTTGGTTTTTTATTTATTTATTTGTCATTACTTTTTAAAGGTCTATTTATAAAAATTTTAAAATGCATTTGTTGTTATGCCACAAATATTTGCAACTAATTAGTGTTATATCATGTGTGTAAAAAGGCGGGTAAGTAATTATCGTAATTATCATCACTTGCGCGAATTTGTACGCTCATGATATTACACTTATAGAATATCTGTTGAAAATATTTGTGGCAGAAAAAATGCAAATGAGGTAACGAGTTAAAACTTAAGAAATAGTCCTTAAAAAAATTAATGATAAAAAAAGTAAATAAAAATCATAATGGTGTGTGAGGCCAAGCCTTAAAGACTGTCGCCTTCCCATCCTTCCCGCCCCTCTCACTGACTGAGCGAGCTGCACAACAACTGCTGATTGTTAGTGTGCCGAAGGGATCAGTTTTTTAGAACGATACTTCACACGCTACATGAGGCCTCTCAGCATCACTGGTCCAAAGTGTAGAATATCCCACGAATTGTGCAATTTCCTCGAAGGTAACTTTACTAAAAAGGCCTTATTAGCTTGTTAGATGACTTTTCTTCTATCATTTCCGAGAAAAAAAAATAATGATAAATGGTTCTCTAACTTTATTTTTGGTACACAAATTATTATTTTTATTTAATGAAACGCTGACTATACACGTCGTTGCCATAAGCTAAATGGCGCTAATTTCCCAATAAATAAAGATGTGCCCAAAGTAGTTATACGGACTCCAGTACTTTCAACTGACGAATGCTGCTAAAGATCAATTAACTATTAGAAATATCACGGGTGAAAATATATTCAGAACAAAATAATTACACACCGTGTAAAAAAACAACAACACAGATACTCACCTCTATGCCTGTTGGTCTGTTTGTCGAACATAAGCATCGCGTCTTCAATCTGAAAGAGAAGAAATCAAATTATTAAGTACGAATATTGTGTTTTCAATTAAATAGTTTTCAAATTTAACATCATAAATCAAAACAAATCAAAATACAATCATCGACACAATTATTTTCATTATTAAAAATCTAAACCATAATCCTATTTCCACAAAAACAAAAAAAGGCACACGATCTCAGATTTTCTAACCTACAATTTTTATTAAAAAGCGAGAACACCTTTCCTTAAATTGGCTTTTATAATGCAGGGAAAAACGTAATGCCCTTAAGAGCTTTAAATGATCTGTGTAATTATCTGAAGTAGAAATTTATGTTACGAGACACTGTTGAAGTTTCACGTTATTTTCTGTTGGCTGTTTTTTTAACATAACCGGGTAGAATTTTTTTTATCTTTTAAAGGCAAAAGTCAAATTGTTCATTTAGGAAAGAGCAACAAGACCTAATTGTATACGTCATGTTTAGATTAGGTCTCACACGCCATGCTAATATTTTAATTTTCTATTCACTACTGGTATATAAGGGCTTATTTACGTTTATTTATTAATATATTTCTCTTAAATTTTATGTTTTGTCTTAAATCATCTAAATTAAGATCATGTGAGAGCCATTTACAGCTTTAAAACTATCGGAGACAATTAACAGAAAAATTTCTTACTTAATATATCTATAACACAGGAAAATTAAATAACTTTTTGAAGTGATGATACATTCACGTTTAAATTTCAGCATCGTCGTAAATGGACAAAATTGAGCCAGGTTTAATCTTTACCTCAACTAGTAAGACGTTTCAGAAATAAAAAATATACTTATTTATAAAATTATTTTAATTATATGTGTACGTTACTGCAGCTATTCGAGTTTGTATCCATAATAAGTTATCGCGTTGGATTTATGTAAATGATATACTGCGGCTGTCAGTTATTTTTCAGAGAGTTTAAATACCCGCTTGGGTATATACGAACGTTGTTTTTCCAAGCAAAACAAACTGTGAATATTTTTTTACCAATATCTCTGACACCTTTCATTTCTCAAGTCACTGGTTTACTTCATTCATTTCGCACGCTAGATAACCTTTGCAAAGGAACTTATGTTAAGTTAGACTTATGTATCAGACTAAAAACATTAGTCCTTTTCTTATTGATTTCCTCAATA
Organism: Bacillus rossius redtenbacheri; assembly: GCF_032445375.1. Lineage (NCBI taxonomy): Eukaryota > Metazoa > Arthropoda > Insecta > Phasmatodea > Bacillidae > Bacillus > Bacillus rossius. The sequence goes on from NC_086332.1 coordinate 58,730,274, forward strand.
CACTGTGATCTGGAGAGAAAGTATCAATTACAGTGGTATAACTAGGGACCGGAAAAATTCACCTTTTCATTTCGCGATAGGCTAAAATCCTTCGTACAGTTTTTGGGATTGGCCCACATTTTATTTGGAGAACCGTGAGCCAACGGGAAACCCTGAACCAATAAAGTGCCGAATTACGGAAAGCCTAGATGAGATGTCTCACGAGTCAGCAGCCAATAAACAGGTGTCATTTTCCCGAGTACGTAAAGGACTGTGAAGTCTATTCTAGAGGTCAATGAACCCATGATTATTTTCGGTCCCTAGGTATAACATGTTCCTAGGTATAACATGTTCCTAGGTTAAAGAACAGGAGTATATTTATATACAAAAACTATGGTAATCGCTTAGAATGTTTTAAAAACAGTTAATTTTCAAAATATTTTAATACTCTGTGCCATGTGTCTTGCAGAGTTAATATTTTCAGTAATTTGCATAGAATCACGCATGCGATTTAGTATGTGAACAATACTAAAGCGGAAGGGTTCGTCAGCAAAAATGCAACACGTAAATATAGTTAATAATTATTTAAAAGTGAATTTAAATGCAATATCTCTACTAAACGAGAAAGAATTATATCCTTATGTGGGAGTTTTGTCACGGAACCACACATACTCGAATTTTCCCCCCGTCAAATAACTACATTTCAATCAACACGGCGTACCAAACATGTTTTTCTAAGCATGTGACAAAAGGAATGTAAAAATTTCTATCGAAGACAGTAGCATCTACTCCTTAGAAAATAGATCTTTTCAGTAAAACCATTTTGTCCGGACGCAGAGCGTTCGACGACGAAAAAAATTCAATCACCAACTTCCATTCCGAAAGGGAGAAAAAAAAGATAAAATTCCCCTCTGCGAAGCCAATTTTACTTACAAAGAAGTTTCAGCTCGAATTCAACTTCTGGCTATTTTTCTCTTGATACTGCCACATTTTACTTTAAGATTTTACTTGAATTCTCGTCGAGAGCTTGTTTGTCTTCTGAGATAAAAGTTCGTTTCAAATGAAAGACATTCGAGAAGAACCGAAAATATTGTAATATTCCCATCCCAAGCAGTATAGGTGATTAAAAGGTGGTCAGAGGTTACATACCCCTGACGAATGGCGAACTGCAAAATTGGCAAACAAAAGTCTAAAGTAAATTGTACCGCATATTATCCTTGTCATTTCTGCAAACCCGTATCCGAAAACCGTCCCGTGCGGTTATTTTCCATAAGTTCATTTGTTTGATTTCAGCAAGTCCAATTGAAGACGAATTATTTGCACTATGGTGTTGATTTAATACAAACAGTGCCAAACTGCAATGGCGTATGTCCAATGAATTTTATAAAATCAAAATTACCCATTTCACGAATCATTAAAAAATACATTGATGTTGGTTGATTCGTTTTGTTTTTCAGCAACAGAAATTATAAATGCATTCGCCGGTATTATACATGCATATATGACAACAACGATTATAATTTCGCGTTTTAGATACGTTTCAAAGATGCTACTTGTTTTCTGAAGCGAGCTGTAAAGTTTCCCACGTACACGGAGTTGCAACGACCCAATAGCGCAACACGCAATAAACGCAAGAAAATCAGTCGTTTATAAAGCACGCAGGTCGCAAAACTTAACGAAACCCTATAACTTAAAATTATAGAACAATACACGACATATTACTAACCAGATATTTTTTTATAAAATATATTTATCACGAAAAGAAAATAAACTGTCATTTATTTTATTTAAAAACGTAATCTTCTTTCACTATTTGAAAGTATAACGTGTGTAAACACGATGAATATAGTAACAAACCAAAACTTGGGCTTCTATACACATGAAGTCTGCGATTTTAAATGTTTTCGGAACACTCATCTATAAATATGGCTGTCGAAAACGTAAGCAAAAAAAAAATGGAAGTTGAACAATACTTGCGTTGTGTTATTACGTCTTGCGTAGTACTCTAAATATTATGATGAAAATTTCGCGTCTTGCGTTGCTTGTGTAGTTTATAAACCCGTCCTTACAGTCTCGCTACTTGCAGGTATGAGACTTCAACCATATAGAATACCCACGCCTTGGGCGGATTCGTATAAGTTTTAAGATACAGCAGAGTCATAGCGCCCATTTCGGCCACGTAAAAGAGCTTCGAAATAAAATCGAATAAACGCTAAATGGCTTAAAAGCAAGCATCCAGCAGAGTCTCAAGCTCAATTTCATTTTGAGCAAAAACTGACTGGAAAATCCTGTATTTAAAACGCAATACAGAGAATTTTCGCACCGTGTAGGCGGGCATCTTAACCATGATTATAATAAGAGTTACGCAGTAAACAAATTAGGATATCGACTTTGCCTGCATCATATTCCATTATTATTCTTCGCTGAAACAAAACTGCATTGTTAACCACAACGTTTCTATTCTAAAATTGCAGGTGCTACAAATACTGAGTATTAAAATGTTAACGTACCTACTATCAACTAGAGCTAGAATTAGGCGATTTGACGGACTTAATAAAGGATGACCCTGTGCGAGAATGGCGAACCCTGAAACTAATTCTTATCTAAAACAATCCTTCAAGAACACATATGCTACTACATAATGAAAAACAGGTATACTATGAACTGATTTGACTAAAAATCCGAATGTTTGACTGGATTTTAAGAATAGTCACCATTTTTTCCCCCGTCTTCAAATGATGATCTTAATTAGGTGTTATATGAATTAAAACCCATTACTTAAAGCCGACAATTGTGTTTGAATCAACGTAACGATTACAGTTGTTTAAATTTGTGGCCTAAAAAACTGAAGTGAACGATTTTTTTTACGTCTGCAATACAATTCTTAGAAAAAATTCCGATCCCTCAATTTATGCAATAAAATAACCCCGTCAATCATAATGTGGCTAGTTGTCACTAACAAATACCGTTATGGATATATTTATGAAATAAAACTCAGAAAATTTCTCAATAAACACTAAGTCAGTGTTGGAATTCAGCTAAGTTATCTTCCCGCGGTATCGATGAGCAAAAGATAAAAACCATTCTCGAAAGGTGTTCGGCCAAAACAAACATCTTCAAACACCCGGGAACTTTTTACCAGCGCATTCTGCGTTAGCTGACAAGCAGATAGTGATATCGTTGCTGTCGAAAGAGAGAGAAATTTCTAAACGAAGATCCCAGAGGTCGATTGAAGTTGCCCTTCTCACTCACGACACATCTCCGTAGAGAGGGTGGAGAGCTGAGGTATTATTATTCAACCCCTCCTTGACGTCAACTTCGTTTCAGTCGGCGGAGGGTCCGATCTTCTCCGACAAGGGAAGAATGGACGGGGTGGAAGTTGAAGGCAAAGGAGGTTATTGTTTTTTTTTTTTTTTTTTTTTTTTTTTGCAAAGCTGCCAGTCTTCGACGGTCGCGCGTCATTTGCATGCCTGAAGACGGGAACAGGAGGAAGAGGAGGGTATACGCGGAACGTCGCCGGGAGGAAGAAAGAAAAGCGCTTACGCGATTACGACTCTCTCTCTCTCTCTCTCTCCCCCCCCCCCCCCCCCCCGTCCTCGCGGAACATCTTCTTCTACTCCCTCCCCCCTTCAGTTTTCCTAAGCCACTTCTCGAAAACCACCCGCCGGAAGGTCCTAACAACGGCGGATTACATCGAAGCCGTAACATTACACATGTAAACGGGCAGCTCGTTCCTACCGATCGCAATAAGGCCGGCACAGCCGCTATGGGAAGAGGAGCGGTGTTTCTGTATGGATGGCTGGGAGGAGAAAAAGGAGGGCATGGGGAAGGGGCAAGGGGTTCCCCACCACTTTCCCTGTTCGCTACCCTCTTATCCACGGGTATCGCAAATTGGGTATATTTTTCCGCGCGCAACGGCGAGAAGGGGATAAACGAAATGCGTACGCCCCGGGGTGAAAGGTGGCCGGGACGGAGGGGGGAGGGGAGGCTCCTCGTGTAAGGCGACAGCGGCCTAGATTATCCCAAGCCCACTGATACCCCGCTTAGTGCAACGTCTTTTCCCGCGGGCGCCAGGCAAAGCCAGGGCTCCTTGGAAAGTCGCAACAGATTTCTTGGATTACGGTAAGTCCGAAAACTGTTAATTGTAGGTAACCAGCCCCCACACCAACACCATTTTAAGACGGTTCCAAAGTTGTTATTGTGCATTTTCACTACTGTTCGTACACCGAAGTTAATACAACAACGAATCCATACGTTGTAATGTGACCAGCCATGATGTCAATTTTATATTTTTACGTTTTTCAGCACCCAGTGAAACAAAAGTAACTTTGAAGTAAAATTATTCAAGTTTCATAATAAAAGAAAATTGAGCTATAGTAGAAGATAATTTGAATGGGCGTTATAGTTGTCAATAAAAATTTTTATATTTTGCATTTTTAATCACGTTGCCTATAAATCCCTAGTATAACAATTTCCAGATTGTTTCAGAAATTTTTATACAAAAAAATTCCCTACTACTTTTATCATATTAAAGTTTGATTATTTAAAAATACTTATCTAATAACTAAAAATACACTTGAGTAAATGTCATACGAAATAGATCTACTACTCGTATTAACTATAAAGCGTTTTAAATTGGAAGGTTTTAAAAGTTTTCAGAGATTATTTCCACGTGATTTAAGTGGAAACTCTTCACCTATTTATATTTAACATGCGACTATAAACTAAAAAGAGGCATCGAAAAACAAATTAATTTAGTAAAAGGATGCTGGATATCTTAAGTTTCGATACTTCAAGCACAATCGCTGTTATTTCAGGACTTTTCCGTAACTTTCGTGACCAGTTCTTTAAGTTTCATCGCTTTCTGTTAGAGGGATTACGCCTTGCCATCTTGCAATTTCAAATATTTTGATATCGTTTGAAGTAAAGCTGCCGTGCTAAAAATTTTGGTTCGTCGTGGCATAGCACTTAGCTTTGGCGACTTGTTGAAGTGGACACTTGTGAACTGATGTGATTATTATGACAGATGTAGTCACCCGCGTGAAATGAGTTATTACCTCGCGGCACTTACTGACTAGAGCCTGCTAGTAAATATGTGGTTGCAACAAGGTATAGAAGGTCTGGGATATAATATTTATTCCTTGATATTCCAAGAATTGGGATAAATAGTTCAAAATTAGAATAATAGTAAAATCTAAGATGGCGGGGCCTATTTACCTTTAACTTTCGGGACTTCGTGACCTGTGAACACACTGTCGATGGAAGAATTGTGTCAACTAACTGTAACAAACTCTTATTTTTGAAGCCAGATGATATCAAAATCGCATACACAAAACACAAATAATTTTTTTTTACTAAACAAGGACTAGCAACCTGCGATGATTAAGATGAAAACGCAATGGATATTTGTTACCTCCGCCTCTCGCAGCCCGCACTGCACTGTACCTTATTTTATGAAACAAACATATAATATCTTGTTACAGATATTTGTAAATTTGTGCATTTACATGAAAACAACTATACCACTACAAAATAGTGTTCGGAGTAATACTGGGTTCTTACCCGGGCTTTGTGTTGTCCAATAGTTAACGTTATTTGTAAACCGTTCCCTGATTAGCTTTCCAGTATTAACTGGGCACATAATAAGATGTAAACAACAAAATACAGTCAAATAGTTAAATATTCGATTATATTTACTATGGAGTAAAAAAATATGCTTGAATTAAACATTACACTACGCGCCAATTTTCGTAAGAAATACTTAATACTTATAGCGAAGAACGTATTTTATGTATGAAAAAATAACTATAACCATATATTGTACAAATTAACAATATCTTTCTTGTAGTATCTATTACAACTTATTCTTTGAAAAACTGGTTTCCAAAGGAATCTTTTGTGAAAATACAGAAAGATTATATTTCCGTATGGTGCCTGAGTCGTTAAAACGTCCACCTCGTACGAAAGCTTCCTCGTGTCCCACTAACAAAACCTTAATGAAAACAGTCAGCGGCCAAAAAATAATTCTACAGGAAAGTCTGAATTCGAGCGACAAATTTCGGCTGCAGGTTCAACACGAAACAATGCGTTGAAAACATACAAGTGGTTCTAGGCATATGCAGGCATTACGAGAAAACATTTCAATCATAATACAAGTTTATTTTTGTGATATGGATTAGTAATCCTCATTTAAAAACCATGTTATTCTTTTGCGTCACAAAAATTTACGGGAAATTATGGTGTATACCCCCAATTATATCAATGAAATTTTTTTAGGGGAGGAAAACGTTTTGTTGTGGTTGTAGAACTTTGTTCTATGTTAAATACTTTCTCTAAAAGCTGCAAAACCAAGTTGTTATAAAGACCCAGCCTACCCGGGCACACATTCATGTGCAGAGATGCAGAAAAAAAAACGCTATTTGAAAACTTCACGAGATATCCGAGTAATGTCTGTTTACGAAAATGATTTAAAGATATAATGATGGCGGATTAGTAGTTCTGTTTCGGTATTTAGTTTTAAAGCGTATTTTGTAAAGAGTGATAATGGCTAAAACGAGTGATTTCACGGTTTCACGAATTGCTACTTAGGTTCTTAGGTACAGAATTCTATTGGAATTCTGTTTGTGCTTGATTCGTCAACACTAAGGTCACTAGACACGGAAGTATGCTACAAATAATATTGAGGAATAAGGAAATGACTACACCATGTCCTATTGCGAGGAATCATCCCAGTACTTAACTGGTATAGAGAAACCAACTTAAAAAAAAGGTAAAAGTAGACTGTAAAAATACTATCGAAACTATTTTTTTCTTACTACATAAAATTCGCACAATTCTTGGCCAACAAATAAAACATATCCATTTTCTTGGAATAAGTACAAAAACTACTGGTTATCGCGAAATTAGAAGCAATCAGTGTCTTCAAAATATTTTGTCATTTTCAACTAGGGCTGTATCGAATACCAGCCTAACGGATTCCGAATCCTCCCGAGTGTTGCCGACGCATTCCTACATACGTCCACCAAACTCGAGATTACTAGTGATGCGATATTCGCATCCAGTGATGCGTCCCTAAATTCATTAGCTTCGAAACCGTGTTTTATTTTGTTTGCTCATTATATTACTTAATATTTCTGGAATAATATTTGTTTGAAATTTGATAAACGTAAAAGATAAACTCAAACAGAGGAAAATAAACACTTTAAAAAGAATCACCGAAATTCGAACCTAAACTTATTGGGGCATTTAATGCTCATTAAAAGAATTTTTAGTATTTTGGCATTCATAACAATTTTTTTTATATTTTATTTTGATCGTTAATATTTATAACATCTACGCTACATTTATTTTTTAAAAATTGTATTTATCAATGGTCTTATATATCACGACTCAAAATGGCTACGTGCACATTAGCACAACCAACTGGCAACATGTGGTGCTAGCAGTATAAGTATTCGGTTACCATCCATATTTTATAAATGCGTCCCTTACATTTGTGGCTGCATTTGCTAAGGGATGTAAAGATGTGTGTGCTATGGACGCACCCTTATGCACTCGGATACAGCCGATGTCTACCAGAAGCGTCGCGGCAGCACACGGAGAACGAATGCAGACAGCAAAAGAAGAAGACGCGCCAGGGCTAATCTCGTCATGGCCCGAGACATCGCAACCCACCCCCCCTTTCACCTATTAAGGAAAAAAAAAAACATCCCCGCGAGATCATTATCTTTGGATTCAATTTACCCGAGGCAGGGCGCGCGCTCAAGACGAGTGAGTGCAGCGTCTCTGCCGCGAATATAATACGCCGCCGGGGCTAGACGAGCAGTAGAAGGTGGTGGGGACGGTTAGGAGGTTGAGGAGGGGGAATAAACAACATGCTGCCGTCTCGCTTCCCGCGAGGAAAACGAGAGCCGCGGCGTTGGCATTCCTGCGCCCACTTGTTTCTCCATCAGCGGGAGCAGACCGCAAATGGAGACAAATGACGAGCGTAATGACAAGTGAGGTAGAGGGGGGTGGGAGGGAGAAGCTGTTCCCGCATGCGGCGGATGCAAGGCGGAGAAGCGAAACGAAGGAAACGGTGTTAAATTTCTGCTGCGGAAAGGCGGAAAGAGAGAAAAGGGGTTTTGGAAAAAGGAGGGAGGGGGCAGTCAGGACAGGAGTGATGCGAAAGTAGAAGCTTCTGGCTGTGCGGATATATTTTTTGTGTGTGTCATATTCGCTAAATATTTATTTGCAGAGCCGTGTGCCAGCGGTGGCCCTTCGAAAATGACGGTTTAATTGCAAGCGAGCTCTGTAGACTCAAATGAGATTTCAGTAAAAAAAAAAATGGGCTTGAAAAAAGAATTAATCATTTTCACATTCAGTCCTTATTGCATTAGTTTCTTCCTCTACGCTAAAAATCGCATCTTCAAAGCCGTATGCGTGAAAAACGATTTTTTTTTTCTTTTAGCAAAATAAAATAAGGGCAAGAAAGCTTATTTTTTCTGCCGTAATTATTTGAACACAGTTGAATTTACACACCTAAGCGTTCTGTTTGAAAGGGTAAAATATAAAAAATAAATGTGTTTGAGCATTTCTTGGGGTTCGTCTTAATATCCCGATTTTTTTTCCTAAGTGAAAAGAATAAACAGTAAAATATATTGGATCGCGGCTAAGATCCACAGCGAAACGTCAACGTGAATACTGTTAGAAATTGTCGCCGTAAATTTTCGAAGTTTACTCACGTGTACCATATTATTCAGAGATCTTCCCGATCTACAGCGTACACACACTTCACTCTCACATATGTCTGTTTACGAAATAACAAAGAACTCAAAAATCGGAACCCTTCATTCATTCGAGATGTATTCTTCACATAAAAGCATGTTTATCACATAAAAGTATATTTAATCTATGACAGTTTGCAAGCTGTAGTACAGTCCCTCGCCAGTAGAGGCCATGAAGCGTTTGATGCGTGAGCGAATTTCGTTCCTAGCGCGATACCTCGAAGACGCAAAAGTAGCACTAGCCATCCGCCATGTTGGGCTAATGCATTTCCATGTCGCTGTTTTAGTTTTGGGGAAATACGCATGGCTGTTTCACTATACAGAATAAATCTGAATTCGACCGAAATATTGTGGCCACAGGTTCAAAACGAGGAAAATAAACCGTTGAGAACGTTTTTACTGAACAAATGGTTTATTGAAGATAATACGGAAAGCATTTAAATAGAACACCAACTATCTGTACAATGTTATATTGAAAAAAAATTTCTACAACCTTCGCAAAACTTTATAGTTGCCGTAAAATGATAGCGTTGATAATTAGCGGTAACAACACGCAAAAAATGTACATGGGGGAGGGGGGGGGGGGAGAGGAGTGTTTTCCAACATTATTAGTAAAGATCGCTGGCTTTCGGGGCCATTGTTTGTAGTTGCTTGGCTTCTGGGTTGTAGCCGCGTCCAAGGCGAAGATATCATCAACGTTTCGGTCGACTTTGCAGAAGCCGTCATCTTCAGAAATCCTCAAAACCTAGTTTTGCGGTGGTTTTAGATCTTTCAGTTGAATATTTTCCAGGCACTTAGCCTTCCATTTTAAATACTTGCTCTTTCTGCCATATTTTCTGTGGACTTCTACAAATAGTATTAACTCATTATAGGTATAACTTTCATGTAATTTATTCGTGCCAGTTTTCTTTCCCTGATATAGTAGGTTTGTAAATGTGAATTTTCTTTACATTATTAAACGTTCCATTTATAATCACCTTTTACGATGGGATTATATAAAAAAATATTGTGTAAAGGTTAACGCAGGCCTATGTTATTCATGCCCAGTGTATTACCTCTCACTGAAGTGGATTTTAAGTAATGACTTTGTCGTTACAAATACCGGAAACTTCTCTTCAAACATGGAGATCGAAATCGCAAGGCAAAACGCAGGAATCTTGGAAGTTGAACAATACTTGCGTTGCGCTATTGCACATTGCGTACTTTAAAATGTTATTTCCAAACATTTAGAGTCTTTCATTTCTTGCACAGTTTATAAACCCGGCCTTAGGACCAAGGAGGATGTCTCAGGAACCATGCAGGGGGTGAAGGATGTGCCAGAATGACGGCGTCCAGAGGAAAAGACAAGCAAGGGATCTGAAACAACAATGGCAGCGGGCAATGCATCGCCACCTACCCCTACCCCACTTACCCCACCGCTCTTTCGAACCAGTTACCCGCAACGACCACGGAGGTACGAATTCAATGTGTGTGTGTGTGTGTGTGTACAAACTTTTCCATGTTAATGATTGAAGTAAAAACGAGAACGATCACTGAACTCCACCGCCTTCTCCCATCTGAATAGCTAAATATTTTATTTTTATTAAAATGAATTTTAACGCTAAATACCTTTATGATGTGGTGTAAACATTTTTGTTTAACAATACTGACTTAATGATGAAATTTCTACGATTCTTCCTAGTAAGTTATTTTCACGCTATTAAATAAGCTTTCTGGTGTTACCGTTTTTTGCAGCTACGGTTTTTTTTAGAACCGATCTCACTCCATGGAAAAATACCACCATGGCAAACAACCCCCCCCCCCCCCCCAACGCAAAACATTCACGTGGACGAGTTTCTTTACGAGGGCCGCCACCGGCGGTCAGAGCTACGCTGTAAATCAGGATACAGTGGCGGGGAGGGGGGAAGTGGTAATGAATGAAGAACCAATTTACCAGCCCGATGAACCAAGGGGAGGGGGAGAGGAAGCGGCGAAAATAAACGGAAACACCCAAGAGACCCATACCTATCCCCCCCCCCCCCCCCCCCCCAACCTCTCAAAACCACTTTTCTCACCACGTTTCGTCCAACAGACCTAGTTACGATTCCCCCCCCCCCCCCTTTTTGTTTCAACGCCTTTTCCGTCCTGACGTCTACGCCGCAACTCGCTTAGCTGTCTACACCTCCCGGTACTACAGGAGACGTTAAGGTGGTCGCCAGGCTAGGTCGCCAAATTGATTGCAGAGCTTCCAGGTGTTAACGCGCCATTTACAAACCGCTCCAGAATTATTAAAATACGTTACTGATTACGAAAAGCATTTCATAGCTATTGAATGTTTCGTTCCATGATTTCATTTGTAATGTGCATTTAAATGTTTGAACGGGTGTGTCCGACATTTTTAAGTTTGAAAATGTCAATGCACAGTATTGTAGGTGGTATATTCCATTATAAAATGATAGGGTTACAAGTCTCATGAAGGCGCGTTACCGAAGAGAGAACCGCACGCTAGTTCCGTGCCTGGCGCGTAGAGGCGAAGATGCGCGTGATGCGCGAGTCAGAGTCGCCCTTAGCGACCCCGCGCTTCTAGAGCTGGCGTCTGAGGTACGAACCGAAATGCACCATAAACATTTCAACAGATAGAATGCAATAACATTTTATTTATCGTCTATTATTGAAAATTTGCCTTCACTAAGGCAGAGATCACACATTAAATGCATTATAAATCCCTTAATACCGTGTCTATTCTTTGAAAGTAATTTTATAGTTGTAGTCATTCCCAAAAAAAACTTTATTAACCAAATGCCAATGAGATCACAGGCAAAATAAACTATTTGTAGCAGCCGTCACTATTATCTTTAGGCATCCTATTAAAATATATCATACCATGCTTTAAAAAAGCCAATTTCCGAACATCTCAAAATAAAAATAAAAAATATGGAAAAAAAATATTTAAAACAAAATGGCATGTTCGTATTCCTAACGTCCTCTCTAAATGAAAGAAGCTTGTCTTGTGAAATGAGAACCCCTCCCCCCCCTTTTTTTTTTCAAGGGAAACCGTGACGATAATGGCCATAGACTAAATACGAATACAGACCGCGTGCTCAAGATGTGCAGTAGAAATTTTTAGAAACCACCATTGAACGGCTTCTTTTACATTATAACTGTAAAAGAAAGTGTCCTGGCGGACGGCAGTTGGTGCGTCGTTGAGGTAAAGAAATCTCGAACCACTTTGTATTTCCGAGTTTCAATATTGTATTGATATTCGTTTAGAGTGATTTTAAGTGTAACGCATCAAATAACTGCTTTACATTTTTTTTTAAATTCAATCTGATTAGCTATAATAAATAAATTAAAATTTAATCAAACGTGATAAACCAAGCCGGTAGCTCTCACATAAAACTTTTCTAAAAATGTATTAGCCTACCTATAAAGAAAAAAAAACAGAATGTCAAAGGGAATTATTTTATTGTAGATTGCAGAAGTAGAAACAGTCGACACAAGCCCTAACAAAGTGACGCCACAAAAAATAAAAAATAAAATAAAAATTCGGAAAAGCCTTATTAGTGCGCTAACGGTCTCTTTTATTTCATTTCTCCTCCTGTATGTATTTTTTTTTATTTGCAAAGGACCATATCGTACGTGTACGTCGGAATTTCCTTTTCGTACCGACCCCAGCCGTAGTCCACAACCCTCGACATCACCAAGTCGTTATGGCAGGGCGAAATACCACCAGCGAACCCTCCCGGCGAAATGTATGGCTCTCCTTTTCCTGGGCTTCCCGCGGACCTGCCACTACCTCCCCTCCCCATCCCCCCTTTCCAAAAAAAGAAAAAAAAAAAACTTTTTTCTTTTACTAACACCCCTGCCCCCACCTCCCCACCACCCATTAAATCCAGCCGGCAACATGCTAAAAACAAGCGACCGGGCCCCTACACTCCACTCCAGAGAGAGTCCTTTTCCAAAGGGCTTTTTTAATGTAAAAAATTAAAAACCTTCCATCCTGTAGGGTTCGGGCAAAGAAGTCTTGCCTTTTCGAGCTTACATAAATTTCTCATTTATAACACCGCAACCTGCGTCAGTAGCGAATGAGAAAGAGAGAGAGAGAGAGAGAGAGAGAGAGAGAGAGAGAGTCAGAGAGTGTATGAGTGTTGTTGAATCTTGGGGTAAAGACGTAAGGTATAGTCTGCGTTACGTAATTCGTCTAGAAATTTGACAGTGGCACGCGCATTTCCCGACAGTCACTTGCATCGCACGGTGCTCGTCCGAACACGGGCAATCACACGAAGTTGTGTGACAGGAAAAACACGCGGAAAGTTGCGACCGTCAATTTTACGACGAGTTACGCGACCTAGACATGTACACTGTTAAACATTTTCACCTTCAATTACGAAGAACGCTGGTTACAAATTATCCAGGGATCTTCACAAATTTACAGCTTTATTCATAAATATACGGACACTCGGTAGAGTGTATAATTACTTTTGTGTAGAGTGAAACGTTCAACTCAGAAGTCGAAATACGGCATAGTTGCTACGAAGATTCAGTTATTTGAAATTACGAAGAACTTTTCGTTTGTTTGAGTTAAATTCTTCGTTGAAAAGTAGGTAATTTTACTGTAATAACTAGCAGTGTCTACAAACGCCTTCGAATGTGACGGTGTTCGTATATGCTGTGATATTGTTTTGACTGATTACTTCCACGGAATTTTCTGTGCTACCCATAAAAACTAGCATTTGACATCTGCTGATTTGAGCTTGTTTTCTGTGTGTTTGTGTATTTTTCTTTCTTTGTCCGTGCTTTGGAATCTCTTTTTGACACACAGTGTAAAATAATATTATCGTACGTCCAAAATAATACATAAGAACTTAATGTCTTAAGTTTGCATGAACTGCCACATTTGAAACTGAAAATTTTTAATAAATGCTTTAGTGTTTAGAAACTATTTATTAGGCCTACATTGTGCCATTCACATCACGAAATTGCTTTAGAAAATGTTTAAATGATTTCGTAACTCAAGCACGGTTTGCAATACAACACGGTAAATAGTATTCTTCTTCATGCCAATATTTTTGCTTGGAAATAAAGGGGCCTCGCCCAGCTAAGGGTGTATTCGTGAGTGAGCACAGACTATGCCTGAGGCGGAACCCAGGACTCAAGACATGGCCCCATTTACACTCAAGCATTTGCACATGGATAGTTATAGCAAAAAGCTTTTACACAATAAAAAACAAGTGCAGCAGCTGCTACATTGGACATAAACGTAACCCCATTTGCTCTTTGCACGTTAACTGATGTATCAACTAGCTGAAGTACCCGGCGTTGCCCGGCCTGAACACAGGTTGAAGAGGATTTTTTTTTATCGGATGTAGACAGTAAATGTCGTCATAATTTTAGCGTCAAGTGTGCAACATTTTATCTAGGAGGGCCAAAATACTGCTTTAAGGGAAACGAAACATAAATGAGGGTTGTTTTTGCAATCACTTGTTTTCAATGAGATTATTTTTCTTAACTTGGATGTTGACTATAAATTCCCCCTTTTTTTTCAACGTGAAGTAAAGTTGATTGGTGGTAGGTTTAATAGTAATTTTATTTTTTATTTTTTAAATTTTTAACATTAAGTGTGAAAACTTTTATTAAGGAGTGAAAAAATTCTCCTTAAAGGGGTAGGAAAGGGGGATGGAGTAGTTTTTAAAAATATCATGTATTCAATAAATATATTTTTTATAAAATTCAGATTCAGATAGTAATTCCTCCTCGTCTGAACGTCAAGTTTTCATGATGTTATCAAGTTCTACCAGTACTATACTTTAAGAGGTTGGAAACTGGAAATGTATATGGAGGTGGTTTTATTTTTTTTAAATCCCATATGGAAAATTTAATGAGGGTGAATTTAAAATAAATTTATATAGTTAATTTTCTCTTTATTTGAAATGTCAAGTTTTTCAAATATCATTTAGACATGGAGATGGGAGAATTTTTTTTTTAGTTGGACATAGTCAGTCATTTTCCTCTTTTTATTTTTAACTCCAAGTGTGCAAGATCAAAAATTTAATAATATCCTGTTTTAAGCGATGGGAAAGGGGACGGGTTGTTTTCTGAAATCTCATATGAACAGGAAGATGGGTGTGGCCATTTTAAAATCAGATAAAGCATAATATTTCTTATGATTTTTAACATTAACTGAGCTTAATGTATGTATATGTACCAACATTATGCTTTTAGGGATAAAATTGTGTTAGGGGGTTTACCAATATCTCATGAAAGCAGCGACCTTACACATTTTCCTAGATTTATTATAAGCTGAACAGTAATTTTCTTCTTATTGAGAATGTCATGTGTGGAAATTTCCATCAAGAAGAACAACATTTCTGCCTTAAAGTGTGGGAAAACAAGATGGGCTTGGTTTTTCCACATGCATCTTTTTTTTAATCAGCCGAATACAGTATTTCCTCCCTTAATTTAAACGAAAAGAGTGCTAAATTGCATTAAAAAAAAGTACAAAAAGTATGTTTTAGTGGTGAGAAAAGGGGATGGGTGTTTTTTTTTAACACAGAGTGACCCACCTATTTTTACAAATCAATTTTAGACAGTAATTTCACCCTTTTTTCAAATGCAAAGTGAACAAAATTTCATCAAGTAGTGGAAGTTCTGTTTTAAGGTCTGGGAACGAGGGATGCGGGCGTTTTTTTCGAAATATCATTTAGACAGTGACCTTCGGCGTGTTTCGAAGGTGAAGTGTGCAAAGTTTCAACTCAATCGGATGAACGATGCGCGAACGCATAGAAAACGACCAAAATAGAAGTCGAACACACATTCACTTTTATATTAAAATTAAAAAAATAAATTCTATTAAGAAGTTTAACGCTTACCCCTGACCAAACCTAGGCATTGGCTATCCGCATCACCGGACTTGTTTGTAAGGTCCCAGAATTATCTTGTTTGCAGGCGCAAGAACTTACGCCAGAAAGTTTATATATTATTACAGAATTACGCTCCAAATTTATTCCACAGGAGCCGTGCATTTTTCCAGGAAAAAATGTTAGCCTATGTTACTCTCCGGCCCATAAACTACCTCTATGAAAAAAATCATTTCGATCCGTTGCTCCGAGAATGAAGGACAAACCAACAAACACACTTTCGCATTTATAATATTAGTAAGAATAAGTATGACGCAGTGTCGTGATATACAATATCAATTCCCTTAAATTTAGCCTCTGTGCACACTAAAACCATTTTGTAATCAACTAAAACAGTTATTTCCTACCACAGAAATAAACGTTGTCAATGATCAGGAATAAATGGGATTTTTGTTATTCCAACGAACGTATAACTTCCCTGATATATTCGAGAACCGGATGGATTCACTTAAGTCCTGATGTTTGTTATCATAAATAAAATCTATCAAAGTTGTAAGTGTGAGCTTGGATTAACACAAAACATATGTTCATATCGCCGTCTAATGCAGATCACAGTAAACAGTGGCCAAAGTAGTCAATTATGTATCTATCATACTTTGAAACACCGTTAAGAAAAATCCCGCAGAAGACTTTGTTTACAAAAACACAAAAACAACCTGTCCGCCAGAATCTTGGAGTGAGTTTATTAAAAGCATCGTTCTGTCTTTCGAGATGCTTTGGTTGGCACAGTTTTTGTAAACCATCGACCGTACGCACGCACTTGTGAGGTCAAAATCAACAAGTCAATGAAACGAGCAATAGGAAACACGACTACTAACAAAACATTTGCCAAGCATGATAATGTTACAAATTACCAGGATCATTTCTTATTCGTATAGTTTCTTGAAAGAATCATAATATACTTACTTACAGATGATGATAAAGTGACGAAACAACAGCTATTGAATTCATAAACAATCCGGCCCTTTCATCATCAACGACAAGAATGTTTTGCCAGTTAAAGTGCAACCGAATGGGAAGTAATCCTACGACGAAGAAAAAAAGGAAGGTATAAAGTTAAACAATGCTGGGGATGGGCCAACCGGAGGAAGGAACAAAAGGGATGTGGCGAGTCGCGGAAAACGGAAGGAAGGGAGGAATGAAGATTTGCTGCCATTAAAATATTATGGTTGAAGAGACTGGGGAGCAAGCGAACCCAGCTCCCTCATCGCTGATTAATCTCACTCTACTGAGTTTTATTTCTTGCCCTCAAACCCTTACTCACCCCCCCCCCTCCTTTCCCCCTAGAGAACCTTCCTTTCTTCCTCGCAAGGATAAACAGCGGCGAGTGCAACAACAAAACCAGGTAGAAGACCGAACCTCGCCCACTTTCCTCAACAGGTACATCGATAAAGTACGGTTGGCGGATAATTAAAGAGTCCTCGCTTTAATTAAAAACCTATTCGTTATCTTCGTCAAGCGAGCTTCAAATGCACGACTACCGAAACCACACAAAAAACCTTTCTAACAATAACCACTATAAACATCCTATAGTTTCCAAAATTAAACATTGCATTACCACATTTTTTGACAAATCATTTTTTTAACTCTTTTAAATAGAAAGACATTAGACACTTCTGTAAAAAATATTTATAAGATGTAGTTTAATCCTACTGCGCATAAATTCCTTTAAACAGACTACAGCTACTGTCTGCAATCAGCCGAGAAACTAAAAGAGTTAATACAAAAATATATTGTTGCTTCACTAGATAAATTGCCTAAAAGAAGTAATATCTTTCCGAAAAAAAAACAGAGTTTAAATAACTGACTTTAAGGTAGATTTCAATGAAAGGCTATCTTTTGTAGCCGTTACCACGGTGCGATTTCCTGATAAAAATTATATAGTTTTTCGTTTCATGGTGTATATACCCCAAAAACCGCCGTCAACTCATATAAATATACAAAAATATATACAACAATTTTGTGGTCACGATAACTGCCGCAATTTTTCACAAATCACTTTCAAACTGATAGCCTACATAAAATATAGTAGTGAAACTATCTCGGTCCATTTCGTTAATGGGCAATGTCCAACCAAAGGGGTAGAATTGAGGAAGCTGTTTTTAAAAACAGAAAAAGCACCGTAACTGTCATAATATGAAAAATATCACATCCGTTTGAACTTATTATAACTCGTAGGAAAAATAACCAAATCTTTTGTCTGAAGAGGACTTTTTTTTATCGGATGTAGACAGTAATTGTCGTCATAATTTTAGCGTCAAGTGTGCAACATTTCATCTAGGAGGGCCAAAATACTGCTTTTTTTGATACAACCAACTATAACTAACTGTAAGGGGTTGGAAAAACCTGAGGTAGAAATAAGAAAATAAATAAAACTTCCCTACCATGTACTCTATCGAATTAATGTTTATTTTTGTTTAAAATATAGTTCAAAATTAATTTGATATCAAAAATAAATACTGCGGGGGTGGAAATATTACAAGGGTAGAAAGACAAATTGTCATTACTTTTTTATACAAATACTATCAAACCTTTATAATTTATTGTAATACTCCTAAACTTTATTTAAAACCATTAGCAGAAACAATTTTTGATGAAACTACTACTATCGTAAAACAGGGGTTGAAATTAAAAAAAACTTTCGTATTATCCAATTCATCGGATTTTATTAATAACTTTTAAATATCACCTTAAATCTTTGTCAAAAAAATGTAAAACCACGTATTAGTGCAAGGGATGAAAAATGGTTTTTGGAGGTCAGAATTAATTGCGTAACTATGTACCATAGCAGGCATATTATGAAATTAGTTAAGGCATTCAATGCTGGATGCATTAAGTTAAAAACATTCAAAATATTTTTGCTGCATGGAATATATGAACATGTTAAATCGATCTTTTTAGAATATTGGCGAACACATAGGATGACATATAGGCTATACATTAAGTTCTTAAAATGTTCCAGGAGTTAGTTTATGGATGTTTCCAAAATATTTCCAGAAGAAAAAGGTACTTCGAAATCTACCTATGCCTGTGTCGAAAGGGATTTTTAAAAATAAATTATAACAAATGAGTCTAATTAATAACTTTGGTTAAAACAGTTTAACAAGAATAAAACAATTCCCGTATATATATGGCGGACATCATTAAAAAACCAATACTCTTTAAAAGGTTATCATCTTTTCATCCGTAAAGAGTTGTTGTGTGAAAGGTATGGTGATATATGTGATTAAATGTTACTAACGAACGCTTAAATTAATAAAGTACCTATACTGAAATATGTATTAGCTGTTACGTGAGGAAATCGGGAAAAAAATTATCTAAAAATCGTTCACGCGCAAAAAAAATTTAGACTAGGAAAAAAAGTCTCGTAAATAATTAGCCATCAGAAATTATGTTTTTATTAAACACTACAAAATAAAATATATTACAAACTAAAAATAAATTGCAAAAAAGAATAGTGTGACGTATTACAATAAGGTAACCTAAGTAACTTTTTTTTTTGTTTAACTACACGATTTTTTATTTACAAATGCATTTTCTATTTCAGCTGTTGTGTACTGGTCCGTCAATTTTTTTTTTTTTTTTAATTTCTTGTTTCAAAGAAGAAGCATATCGCTCGCCAAATCTTTGAAAGCGACTTTAATTTTTTTTAAATGCACTTATACGTGACATATTAGATTTTATTTTGGGGGAGGGAGGGGGAAAGAGAGAGAAGGCAAATTACAACTTTTGGTTTGATAAATAGGGAGAAGTCGGCAAATTTCGTACCGCTGAGTTTGTAGTCATACTGAGTGAGTATTTATGTAAGTGAACGAACACAGTAAGAGGTGCGCCCTACTCTGTGCTGGCATTTGGAGGGTCAGCCTGCGAGGCTTTCCAGCTATAACTCATCGTTTTCATTCATTCCAAACGTTCTTGCAGTCACTTTATCTTTCCAAATTCAAGGACTTAAAATTGAATCACACAACAGAGTCCACTATTTGTTTGGCTGAAATGATTATTTAAAAATTTAAATATGCAGCCAAAACTAAAATATTAAAAAAAAAGTTACCTAAAAATGAGAAATCCCGTCAATATATAAATTGCTATCTATTCTACACCTTTTTAAATATGTATATTTTAATAAACAGCGTGAAGAAAACAAGACGGTAACTTTTGTTTATGGGTTCTACCTTCAGTAATACGCACAGCACTACGTAAGGAATACTGACCACCAGGTCGGTGATAATAATCTCCGAGTCAGCATGTTGTTTGGGCTCCATACTCGTCACAAGAGCACACTGCCATAAAGATATCATAACGATCATGGATTCAAATGCGAAAGGAACCTTTACATACATGTTTACCTTAGTGCAGGGTCTCCAAACTACCAACATACTGTACAGTAAAACCGAGCATGTCATCAGTATTGGCCTGAGGACTGGAGTTTGGAGACCCCTGCCTTAATGGATAAAGGCGTCGGAGTAGATCCTAGAGTGGACATTTCCACCCCCCTCCCCTTCTTGGCCAAGGAATTAAACGTCCCTCACCGAGGAAGCAATCGTATATGTGGAACGGGGATGAATTAACGTAATAATAAAGCAGCGGAATCCAATGACGGGATTACGGCATTGTTAATGGATATGAATACGTATGGGTAAAGATTTGAATGGTTAAATAGATTCTCGAACCAAATGGGAGAAGGCTAGAGGCAATGTAAATAAAATTTAAATAAACCTAACTCTACCCAAGGAGAAAAAAAAATTATCAAATCAATGGTTAGTTAGCCTTGCAATCGAGTTTCGTGACCTTATATGTAGTGACTCCATTGATACGTCCATTATTGACTTCGGTTATAATACGCAGGTTTAATAAATAGAACTAAATCTCCAAACGAGTTCACAGCAACAAATGTACAAAATTTTCATTTATGTGTATAAGGCGGAATCGAGCAAAACTTATTCAAGGTGCTATACTTGAAAATTTTATTTTTATCGCCCAGTTGTCCGTGCCCGCGCGGGCAAACGCAGACAAAGGTTTCGCGGTGCGGGGGAGGGATACGCCATGAATGTGGAAGTGGGAAGTCTGGTTAGGTTCGGCAAGGGAGTCGGGGAGGGTGTGAGGCTGGATGGAAGGCAAAGCAGCTTCAATCAGCCAGGCCGGAAGTACTCGACGAGAGGTTTTTAAGGGCGCTTTTCAAAGCGACGCGCATTTCCCTTTCAAGCATCGTCAGATACTTACGTGAAGACGCCGGGCGTCTACCACTCCCCCCTCCCTACACCCCTCTTCTCACCCCAACGCGACGGCTCGCCCCTTCCAACAATCTCACATCATTCCCCTTTCCACCCCCCACCACAAACCCGGCACAACTTTTTTTCTGTCTCGTTCCCGGCCGACACCGAAGGGAGTCTTATCTGCCACCAGGCGCGCTGAGCTGTCAGCCAATCACAGCAGCTCCTCTCAGACGGCGCCTAGGCGCGGGAAGAGAAGCTAGCCACGGTTCGTGGCGCACCACGACGACACTGTCGGTTAGCGGACTTCTTTATTACTTTCTCAGCTCTTCAATTTTTTTTGACGTGAAACTATTTACAA
Source organism: Bacillus rossius redtenbacheri (assembly GCF_032445375.1). Classification (NCBI taxonomy): domain Eukaryota; kingdom Metazoa; phylum Arthropoda; class Insecta; order Phasmatodea; family Bacillidae; genus Bacillus; species Bacillus rossius. The sequence continues at coordinate 58,751,485 of NC_086332.1, forward strand.
CCGGTATGGGTAAGTCACAGCAATGGCCTCATCAGAGCGCAAGGAAAAATCTTAAATAAAAATAAGAAGAAAAAATGTCAGCTAAGTATTTCAGTGCACGCCAGTGAAGTGTAAACATCTAACCTCCGTAACGAGCGAATTCGTGTGTTCTCATATAGGAAAAAAAAAACTTATTATACGAAACTTTAAAATAAAGCGTGATAGATACACGCAAGATTTTAGTATGCACCAGAAATACAATGAAATAAGCGCGCATTACACAACGGAAATTAAACAGGTTGAAAACACAATGCGCATGCATGCAGAATCGGATATAGCCACGAGCCGAAGTCAAGATGGCAGACCTGCTTGTGGCAACTTGCTCTCGTATATATTCACTTTCACGAACACTGGGAGCTGTACTATGCGTATTGGTGTGCCAAATTAAACTGTATGGTAATAAAACTATCCCGGAATACATTTTGTATAACAAGATATAATCGCAACTCTAAAAAGACCTATAATGTATTAGCCATTATTAGTGTTGGAACAAACATGGCGTCAAAGATGTTTAACATTTTGTTTGTTCTCCATCGCATTACGAACGCGGCGCTCTCTCTTAAGCATTTTTTAAACAAGTTGCAGTCCAACATAAATATTATAACAAAATTAACCGAAACATTTAAAAACACATATTATAAACTAAGTGAATGCATGTTTACCTGATTTTTCTTAAACGACAGAATTAAGTCTGTAAAAACTGCATACAAATAAACCTTAACCTTACTGAGCCGAGTCAACATATAAGTTTTAACAGTACAAATTACATCACGAAATAATTTTATTTTTTATGGCATCGAATATATCTTGTGTCTCTACATTTTCCAAAAGTGAGAAATACCGAACCGGCAGGGAATATAACCCGTAGCCCAAAGCCCTAAACCCATTTAAAAAATATATATTTAAAGGATGTAACTGAAAAATGTACTTGTACCAATTTGCAACTTTAAAGTAGAACATACACTAAGTGGTATTTAACATTTGTTTTATATAACTTTGTATTTTTACATAGCATACGTTAAGCACTTATTTAGTGTAGGAAAAGGTGGACATAACTCAACTGTGCCAAAAAAATCTAATAAAAAAAATCAGAGTGGCACTTGCTATGATTTTTTGTTAATTCGATGCGTTTTAGAAATGTATAAAATAAAACAAAAATTTCAATCGGTTGCAATGTTACGAGTTTCTGATTCCTCTGGGTTTTCCACGTCCACTGATTTTATACTCGATGTGTTATCGCTGGGTTGGGCCGATGTAGACGGCTGCAGCTCGAGGCGTCGTATTTCGTGCGTGCTCACCGCTTTGTGCCGCCTGCGACGATTCCGTTGCGATTTTCTGGGCTTCTTTCTTTATTAATCGATACAGCAGACATCTCTCTACAACGGAAAGTCTATGCGGCCGGTTAGAAATGGGTGTCACTCCTTGCTTCTTCGATTTCTTTACTTTCGGTTTGGGCATTATTCCTTGCTGCTTGCGTAAAAAACTATTGTGCACGAAATATTTAAGTATTTTATTTTTCAAAACGTTGTTTAAACTCTGACGTAAACAATAAAAGTTGTTTGGAGCAAATCCATCAAGTACTTTCGGTTTTAGCTTGCTTGTGACTGAACGCTATCCGCACTAAGTATTTTAGCTTCGCTGCCTCGCGGTTATGTCATTACTACCGACGGTGATTAAGAAGGAGAGGGGAGGTAGCGTTGGCGCCAACGTTTCCCGGTGTCGTCAGAGCATGCTTTAAAGTGGTATAGTTATTATTAGTCTGAATGTAAAGTTTGGCTGTAGTTGGCGTTTCAAAGTAACCCATTTTTACAACCCCCTTAAAAAAAAAAAGGACGTTCGTCGAATTCACGTCAAAATACATAAAATAAAACTTTTATTTCAGGAAATGGCACTTACATAGTTTTGATGTGGCTTTTTTATTTATAATATTTATGTATGTTTTTATTACCAACGTACGAAGTATTTGTCATGCAGTTCTTTTTTTTTAATTACACGTCTTGTCGGACATGTGTGCCATACTTAGCAGAAATTTACATCAATGCCTTTCCCGGACTCGAACCCAGAACCACTTCACCCGGAGGTCAGCATATGTACGTCCCCTACGAGTCAATACGTCTGAACATAGTTATACGACTCGTTTAAAAAGTAACGAAATATGAAAACTTTCAGTCCGTGCCAAGGGTGTATATTTATGAGCGTAATAAATCAAATAACTATGTAACTGTTCGCTGAACGTTGTAAGGCCATTAACTGCGCCATGGCGATACTAGTGATGAATAATGGTGTGTTAAGAGCAACGGTCACTCCGGCATTCATCACTTTCTTACAAGTCGTTTGTTACACGTTGAGCTGTGCAAATGCCAGCGACAGTCTGATTAACGATCCGCACGCGATTTGCTTCCAGAACGATTACGGGCAGGATTAACGTCGTCACAACAAAATGTAAATATTACTTTTTTAATCCTCTATAAGAATGACAACAAGAAAGTGATTGCTGGACTCATTACGTATGACTACTGGACCCTTAGACATGCTTGCAAAAAAATATCTGCTTACAGTGTACCCATTTGATTCAGGGTTCTATATATAGTGAATTTATTTCATAACTTTAATTCATACATAAAATTTTGAATTGCTTTACTTTACTAAATGAATAAAAATAAATTAAAATATAAGTAGACTATTTATAGCTTAAAGAATTAAATCAATAATAATAATTTATTAGTTGTACATAAGAAAGAGATTGTTCAAGCTTTTTAAAAGACCAAAGTTAAAATTAATAATACAGAACACTTAGAATACATATGTGAACAAGCTGCCATTGATTAATAAAACACGGGATACGCTTTGAAGATTTCATACTCTGGATTATGCGTAACTTTTATTTACGGTTAAAGATATTTATTCAGCACGAGAATATTTTGAAAGCTGCTAGCTGAGTACCTATAAAAGCCATTAATGGCTTATTTGGAACACATGTTTATGTTGAGTACTTCTGAAGTAATAAACTAGGACCAGACTACCGGTGCACCCCCTCCCTCAGGAAAGTCAATCCTGGATTCGCCCCTGGTGATAATGCTTTTTATATTTTACATGCGAATGTAACCTCTATAAATATAGCATATTAGAAATATAATGTTCTATGAAAATTTGTAATGACTGAAATTAAGCATTGCAAATAATATAAGAATTCTAACCACGTGCCCCTGCGTGTGTAAATTGTTATATTTCTGAAGTGTATAATTTGATTTAGTTTACACAAAAAAAAATTTAATCTCTTCAATCAAGCAAAAAAAATTCGATTATAAACTTTAAGTAACCTAAAACTGATTTGCATGTACACATCGCTAAGAAATAATATTATCAATTTTTTACAAAGTTTGAAAAAAAAACAAAAACAATTGTAACAACTATCCTAGGTCTCCCTTAACTTGAAAAAAAAATCATAAGGTAAGATAATTATTTATTCGTAAACTGTGCAATTTTTTAAATGATATAAATATTCCCCGCATAAAAAAACCCACCAGAAATACTGGAGACTACCGCCAGGCTGGAAGTTGGATCGCCTAACACAACCTCCTGAACAAACGGAACCCGACGGCACGACTCGAACCCGCGCAGAACACATGCGCGTGCAACACGCCTGCATCATAATTAAGCAGAAACACGCGCAACATTCGTCTCGGTTGTAAAAGTACGTTCGTGCTTCTTTTTTTTTTTTTAATTTTTTTTTTACCTCCCTTTCCTACCGGGAGTGTATATTTGAACGCGCAACGCGAAACTCTGAAAACTCCCGCTTGGGTATTTTTTTTATTATTATTATTTCCAACGCTTTTTCCCTCCCGGAAGTGTTGTTTTATTCTTCGTGCGGATGGTGGGGTTGCGTTGAGGGGGGGGGGGGGGGCGGGGGGAACTGTAGTAAATCATCCCTACGTTGATTAAAAGAATACGGAATTTATTTTCCGCCCGTCGCTCCCCGCGCGATGAAGGGGGTGGTGGGAGTGAAGCTTCCCCGCCGCGCGGCGGCAGGCGGCCGTGTGTATGGCGTGTCTGCGCGGGAGCCGTACTCGCGATGCACTCCGAGCACGCGATGAATACTGCATGAGGATGCGATAATGAAGGCCGTGATTGCGAGAGGACGAACAGGCCGATAAACCCCCCAACCCCTCATCATCCTTCTAAATCCCACCGCACAGCTGGACTTTCTGCACCGGTCCGTATTCGCGGGTCGGGAAGAGCAGAAGACGGGAGGGGGTGTTAGGAGTTCGTTATTGGACAAGACTCTCTCCTGAAGTCTTCGGGAAGGCCTCTTTGGTAAGAAACCACACACGAGCTCGCGATCGAAGCTGGCCAACATCGAACATCGGGAGAAATTTCTTGCTATGAAAATACAACGGGAATTTAATCTTTACTTGCACAGTCATAACATTTATAATATTTATTTTGTGCTTGTATGTCAGTAAGCTAATGGAGAGGAAGGAGGAAAGGAATGTGGTTTTACAGGTAAAAATTATACATTATCGTACATATTAAAAACACCGCACACGTTCACACCTTACCCAAATTCGAACCCAGGGCACATTGCACCCAATTTAGAGTTTCAATCAACTGCACCAAGGAGATAGTTTATTATTACCTCAGGATTCGGCACTTTTTTTTTTACTTTCGCAAAGTAAAATCTGCAATAATCAAAGTTTTAAACACACGTCTTGTTAGGGTATCAAAACTGAACTGAGGGGCAACTTGTCATCCCACAACTAAGTGGCCTAATTTGATTGGGTCCTGTGGCAGCCAATGACCGACGACCACGTTATCGTTCACGCCTGTGGTAATTGATAACTGAAGTAGGGTCCGCACTATGTTGGGGTTGGAACTGACCTATGTTTTAACGGGTATCCTATCTGCATGAAAGCAGAAGAATGCCCAATCCGCTCATTAGCTTGAATCTATTTTTACATATTTAATTTCCTAGCAACAACAGCGATTTCTGTAGGGACGGGATAGTATGTAAGGTTCAGTAGCTAGATTTCACAAGTCTGTAGTATACTTCAGCCGGGTGATTTTAATGACTCCTACAATTTTGTGAAAACAACATTGTTGTGTATATACTTAAAAACTGTGCCAGATCACCGACAAAATTACTAAGCAGCTTACCGCGGCGCCATCTTGAAGTCCACTGCTCTACCAACGGACAGTGTTGCCAGATTACTACTTGCAGGAGTAGTATCCATCCGCCGAATCCCACGATAAGCACAACACGTGTATTATTTTACCGAAAAAAACATGACTCCGGACTATGGGTTGCAAATGATTAGCTATTTCTATTGTGGGTGGATTAGCGACTTTCAGTTATCCAAGGATCCAACTGATTAAGTGACATGTGTGTGTTAGCAGTGTTTCCTGACTATATAAGTGACATAAATGTGTGTTAGCAGTGTTGCCTGAGTAGGTTAATGACCTAGATGTGTGTTAGCAGCGTTGCCTGAGTAGGTAAAAGACATATATATTTGTTAGTAGTGTTGCCAGAGTAGGCAAGTGACATAGATGTGTGTTAGTAAACTAGCTTAACACTAAATAAATAAATTGTTTTTTAGGCCTACTAGACATATTATTACCTAATCACGTCATTTAGTTGTGAAATTTGACTACGGCTTCAACCAACTGAATTTCACGGCATACTTGGTGGTAGTTGAATAATCTGTCAAGGCTAACATGTGATTATCTCGTTTTAATTTCGTGAGTATGCTCAATATGTTGTCAATGTGTTCAATATTATGTTTCTTTATCAGTTACGGAATGCATTCTAAAGAACATATTAGACTTAAAAAGTTTCTCCATATTCTCGTCATAGCAAAATATTACTTTCGGAAGTCAACAGTAAGCTGTTCATCAACCGTGGGCGTATAAAAGTTAAATCTACTTGGTCTAGTCTCTCGTGCCTAATTCAAATTTAAACGCTTGTTTTATTAACCATCCGAATCTTAAATTGACTTTACAAGGCACTCTAGTACACACTAGCGAAATGCTGTAAAAACGAGATAGGTACCATAAAGAGGAAGACAAGTAGAGAGATAGAAAGTAAAAGTTAGACACAGTGCACTTTACTACACTGAAGCACTCTCATAATTCCAGATGCAACAAAAACCAAGTTTACAACCCACATAAACAATGTTATGAATTGTCGGGCGCTTTTGGGGTGGAAACAAGCACGAACTTTTCTCGTAAACAAAACAAAATACATATTGAAATTCTGATCCGAGAAGATAAAACAATAAAATATACAGAACGACAAAGGAAACATACATCAAAAACCGGATTTCCAAATGGACGAGATTTTCTTTCGAACTAAAGTCAATAAATACACAGAAAAAATCATGTACCTACATTGCGAACCAACGATATAAATAACAGCATGTATTAAAATTTTGAACTAAATTATTGCATAATTTATATTGCATGTGATTTTTGGTACATTGATTCTCCAGGAAGACCCCACTTGCACGTCGAACAGATTATTTCGAAAACCATGTTACTTTTTTTTTATATAGCGATTTTCGAATACGTATTTTCCAGTGACGTCCTGGCAACGGCTATTGTATTGTTAATGCTTTCTTCGTCTCCGGATGTTCCATTGTTGATGTTTTACCTCACTTTTCGGAACTTAATTAAACCAGTATTTCTATAATTATATTTCCCATCATATTAACACAGTATGGGTTGAAGGCCCTTAAAAAGGTCAAATCCTAGATTGCGTCTTTGATTAATATTTCATCCGGTTGTCTTAGTTGTAACGACTTATTTCATGAGTTTATTATAGAAATTCGCTTCAGTTTTTGTTTCTAGTTCGAGGCGCGGCAGTGGCGTACCCACGAGGAAGGGCATGTGTAATGAACAAAGCATGGGCGTTGATTGGGGGGGGGGACGAGGGCCCAGGCCCCCCTAAAATTAATAAATCCTCTATCGGAAAACTTTCTGTATATTTTAAAGTTTCCTTCTTATTGCATGCATATATGCAAAATATTGGCAGTGGACAACATAAAAGCACTCTATGCAGAGATGACTTGTATCGGTTAACCCCACGCGCCAAACTTTCGCCCCCCCCCCCCTTCCCATGCTCCCTTGCGAATCAAACAGATGTGCGGCCCTGGAGCAAAGATAGTGTTTTATGCCTGCAGACTGCCGTAGAGAAGCACGGCTACATCTGATAATGATTATAATAAGTTAATGTGAGAACATGCATTTTATAGCTCCAAAGAGAATATTAAGAGTCTTTTTTTCGCAGATAGTTATTTAAAGAAGCATGCAAATCCTATTTGTCAAGAGCATTACTGCAAGTCTACTGTAATTTTTTTTTTCAAAATAGAAATTGAAGAAAAAAAATCTTGTAAAATTACTGGTATTTGTAAATTTGTATATTTACATGGAAAATCTTGCATCACTACAAAATGTTCTTCGCTGTAATACTGGTTCGGATAATAAACCGGGAATTTATACCTTGTGATGTCTCAGTACCTCCAATAGTTAAAGTTATTTGTAAACCGCTCCCAGAATAACTTTGCAGTATTAATTGCGCACATAAATAAGCACAATAAAACAAAATTAAGTCCAATTATTGAATATTCAATTATATTTTTAATTATTAAAAAAATTGCTTCAATGAAACATTAATCAAAATATAATATTACAAACAAAACTTCGCAAGAAATACTCAGCATAATCTCAAAAAAACTTATTTATATATGCGAAAATTACCATAGCCATGTGTTGTACAAAGTTACAATATGGTTCTTGTGGTATAACAGAATTACCCCCCCCCCCCCCCTGTGTGTGGTGTTATCATAACGCGTCACACTCGAGCGGCAAGGGTCTTGGGTTAGATACCAGCCAGCCCTTGCCGGCACGAAGTTGGTACTCTATTGATTCGCAGCCCACTGTTCTCTTTTAGGTCCTGTCACCCTAAGAGGATATTAGAGGTCGCATCGTGCTTGAATGACGAGAATATTAAAACAATAATTGAAACATAAAGAACTTGACAGAATTATATGGGGTTCGTTTTGACGGCATGATATTTTCACTGCAGAAACTCCAATATACAAAAAAAGTCAATTAAGAGCATAGTTTAAAAAAATTGCAAACGGTTTTTTTATAAACTAAGGGCTTGAAACAAGGGAAAAAAATGCTGTAAAATTATTAAAATCACATAAGAAAAACCTCTATGGTAACCAAATCTTGAAAAAATACATTTATTTCAATGATTTTCTTTTACTATTGCATAATAAATAGTTTAAATAAGTTAAAATTAGTTTAAAATTTTATGATACGTTTCGTTTACGATTTGCCTACCAGAGGTTTTTATTATGTGATATTAATAATTGAACAGTCAAACATTTTTCACATTTGTTTATTTTTTTTTCCAGGCCTTATATTATAAAAAAAAGTTTGCAATTTTTTTAAACTCTACACTGTATTGACTATTTTTGCAGTATAAGGTCTCTATAATTAAAATATCTAGTCGACAAAACAAACCCATAGAATTCTGTCAAGTCGTTCAGTTTTTTATTGTTTTGATATTCTCGTCATTCATGCCTGCTACGACCTTTCATGTCCTCTTAAGCCTCTCTTCATAACCATATTTAACTGTAGCGATTGGAAGAGAAGAGGCATGTGTAAACCAGTAACACAACTGCGGGGCCTTGGGAACAAACAGGCAGTTAATACTAAATAACCTTTCATCCGACGGTAACAATGCGCTTAGCACGCACTCCCTCTGTCGACCTTCTGGAATATATGAAGGGCTCCAGAATTTCGCAGATTCGAGTTTGCCGCACAAATTGTTATTTCGATGTTACTGAGGTGAAACGTGTAGCTAAATCAAAGCTGTTAAATTTTGTATCTACAACATTATGCTCCACAGCCCCTCATATGTATAACATAACGGAGTTTTATTTCACGTCTCCTGGACTCGGGTAATCTCTCCAAGTTACTTTTTTCAATTCCGTTCCAGAATGACGTCCGTAAAATTCACAACGAGTAGATACAGAATACAATATAAATACGTACTCGTATTATTACATACAATTTTATCAACAGCCCCAATAAATGTACGAATATGTATTTCAGTATAACTTCTGCGGCACCATTATACTGATATGAACAAATAATTCTTTGTTTCAGGGAATTTTGTTTTTCTTTAAAGGATTCGTGTGCTTCGAGTACAATAATTTCCTATTGCTCGCAAAAGGAGAAAAAAAAAACGTTAGCCCATCTGCAAGCGTCCTGGAAAAGAAATTCTGGCGCCACCATGGGAACACACACACAGACTCACATAGACACAGACGTAGCCTTCCTGCTGTAATGGGGTACGGCAAGCAGCTGTGACCATCCGCCGGTCAATTATTTACGACCGCTGCCATGACGACGGCTCGCCATTTTCCGTCGCATTCCACCCGTGCAGGGCTGCCAACCAACACGCGCGACGGGAAATACAACCCCCCCCCCCCCTTCCCAAGTCATATCCGCGACAGGACCGGAGGGAAAACAGCCGGCAGAGAAAGAGGCGAGAGGGAGGAATGCCTAATGACGAGAATCGAATAATGCATTCACCGCAGATGCAAAACGAAACACAAAACACCACAGCACAGCAAAACACACTGGGTAAATAATCCAGTATAACCGGATGTTATAATCAGCGTGCAAAGGTAGATGAGTGACCGCGGAAAAATTATAATTCTCACGTTGCAAACAACGTGCTGCTCCGTCAGAATTAAATTTTAACACTGCAGATATCAAAATAGGACATAATGGAACATTACGAACAACAGCACAAGCCACGATTTTATCGCGAATCCATTTCACTCCAGGTTAGACACCACGCGCATGTACATTATGAACCCTTTCTTTTTTTGGAGTGATCACTGATGGATAACAAGGCAACATCCTGTAGCAGATTACACATGATTTAGTAAAAACGTCTCCTCCTTGTTTGCAACTGGCACAGCGTCGAGAAGGGCGTGTTGAGAGCACTGCATTCCCGACATCAGCATGAAGCAGGTGAACATGTGTGTCAAGTCTACTTTGCTACCCAATGAATACGCGAATAATAGTGGCTCTACATATTACCTACTCCCGAGGTAAGCTACCTGCTTGGACATCTCATAAAAATTTGAAATAGCTAGTTCAAATTATTGTCTAAATGTTCATAGATATTCTTAACGGGTCATTCACATAATTGTGCGTTAATTTTTAAATCGTGAGTAGTAATGTGTACACAGCGCATACAAGAAATACAAGAGTGTGCTTATTTAACTGAACTTATTAATGCATTCTCTGTATATAGGTAGGTTTTAGATTTGAATTAGCTAAGAGAGGAAGATACTTCACTACTTTATCAATTTACACCGATTCACATCTTTAACTTATGCGCCTAGTTACCAAGAAGAAAGTTTCTTGAAGCGTCATTTGATCAAGTCCAGTAGTTTTCTCCTGGAAGAGAGATTTGTATTTAAAATTGAAAGAGAATTTAAAAGTGTTTGTGAAATGAAATACTGTTATTTAAATGTCTACTACGCTATTCCACAGGTAAAAATGTTATTACTTGAAATAAAAATAGCTACAACCGAAATGCACAATTTAAAGCACTGGTTCAGTAGAACCATAACATTTTCAAAATAATTTTAATTATGTGTTGTGGAAAGACTACTTACAACTAGTAACCTAATTTAAGGTAATTGCTTATAAAAATATATATATATTGGTTGCAATGTCAAACATATGTTCGACTGCAGAATTTTATTTTTACACGCGCAGTGTATAATTAATACACAGTAAAATAAAACGAATGTATTCCGAACTCGACTCAGCTAATGAACACCTATACAGACAACCTAAAATCAAGAAAAAAATTTAACATAAAAAATTGCTGGGTAAAAGAACATTTCATTCAATCCACGACAATAAAGCAATCGTACAAGGCGGAGAGATTTTATCGTTAAATTAGAGGCTATGGATTTAAAAGAATTTTTTTTTCCCTCCACGCCCCCAGGGCTTTGATTCTAACCTCACCGTCCCTCCCCTGCCGCAGCCTCTACTCTCTTTTCGACTTCCCAACCCTTACGCATTCTGATTTACGGGTCGGGCTGGAATATACACACCGCGTGCGTGGAGATAAAACAAAACGTCCCCCACGGTATTCTTCCTCGGGCGGACGGCCACTATTTTCTCCCAATTCAAATTGGCAACCCTGCGCGCGACGCGGCGGCCAATTAGGCCCGTGGCCGGAAGAGGGACGGCCCGGGACACATAAATCTGCAGGTGTGCCAACTGCGTCGCGAGAGCTCGTCTAGAACAGTGGTGGGGGGAGGGGAAGAGAGTGAGACGGAGAACGGCGACTTCCGGTCAAGTTCTGTCTTGGTTAGAGATGGCAAAACGTTTCAACACATCGATATATCAGTCTTTCGATATATTGTTTGAATTATATCGATACTGATAAATTAGTAAACCTGAAAATATTGATTTTTCGATCTATTATAATATACATTTATCCATGATTTTCTTACTATAAAATTATTATTTAAGTATATGTCACATTACAACACAGAAAACACTGAATACGAATATAAAATAAAATAAGTTACTAGACATGCGTCCACGTATCTACTTACACGTCACCCTTCCCCAATAGTTGACCTGTCAATAAATGCTTCATCTTACCAACCTATGAAATTCCCTCCTGTGGACTCCAATTACAGTTACAGATGCTTACTAAAACTTTACTTTTAATATCTTATTTCAACTGCATAGAGAAAAGGAACACATTTCTGCATTACAGACTTGTAAAACCTACCTCTTTGGAACTACACATCAATGCATTTTCCTTTAGTGTAATGTTTTGCAATCATTTATCCGTGTATTTTAACAACAGGTGTTCATTTTTATAATCAAAGTTTGGTATCTTCTGGGTGAGTTTAACTGTTCACCAATTGAAATTATGTAAATTTTTTTGACTGCTTGAACTCCCTCTCTTTTCTATGGCTTGAACCTAGATCGATGAATAAGCAGGTTTGATAAGAAATTTAGTCTGCCTCTAAACGACTAAGCATTCAATTTTCATAATTCTTTGCTTGAACCCAGGGAATTAAGAACTGATTTCAAGGGCCTAAAGTTATTTAAATTGATTCATGAACAATTTTAACCTGTCTTTTAACTTTTGAAATACAGACTACCAGCGTAATATCTTAGCTAGAGAATCAATACTTCTTTATTATATTAATGTGGAAAGTATTGTTTTCTAAATATAAAGAGTATATATGATTTATGATTATTTTTAATACTTGTATTTCTATTCAAGATAACAGTGTATTAAAATACATTGTGCATGTTTGTTGTTTAGTTTGTGTTTTATGTTGGGAATAATCTTATTTTATGGATCTTCGACAATGCATTTCTATGATTTCAGTGTGGCTATATATATATATATATATATATATATATATATATATATATATATATATATATATATATATATCAATGTTTTGCTAAGTACTAACTGCTAAATACAACCAAGGCCATCTTCCAGCTCGTATAAAAATTAATTTCATCGTAACGCAATAAAATTGTAATTAATTATTTTGTTGTTTAATTTATTTTTTGTCTGAAGTCAGTTGATAGCAAGTGAAGATTTGACAAATGTTTTTTTTTTTTTTTAAATACATATCTGGTGTCTATTTTGTTTTAGACATCCATACCAGCGTGCGAACATATTTCTTCCCCAGTCATAACTAAAAAAATCCCTTTCGGCACAGCCTACAGACGTTTGTACATAGATATCGAAGTACCTATTTTTTCTTCTGGAAATGTTTCGGAATCATCTATACACTCCTGGAACATTTGAAGAACTTAATGTACATAACAACCTATATGTTCGCCAATATTAAAAAGAATAGATTTAACATAATGCATCCAGAAATGAATGTCTTAACTAAATTCATATTATGCCTACTAAGGAACACGTATTTATGCAATTATTTTTGTCATCCAAACACTATTTTTTATCCCTTGCATTAATACATTCTGACGAATTTGATACTAGGAAGTTATATTTTTTGTAGATTTCAACCCCAGTTTTTATGGTAGGCTAATAGTTTCATCAACAATTGTTTGAGACAATGAGTCAGATAAAGTTTATACGTTTTACAATAAAATGTAATGGATTTCATAGTATATATATTAAAAAAGTAATGACTTTTTTTCTCTTTCTACCCTCAACAATATTTTAAAAAGTTAAACAAAAGAAACATTAATTGGATAGAGTACATGGTAGGTAAATTTCATTTATTATCTTATTTCAAGCTCAGGTTTTTTAAACCCCTTACAGCAACGTTTGATTGTATCAAAAAGTATTTCAGCCAAACGTTTTGATAATGTATAAAAGGTTTGAACGGGTTAGATAGTGTTCCTAATAAGGGAGTTCAACATATTATTTAATTTTAACCCTCTTTTTTCAACCCCTTGCAACAATGGTTTGTCTAGTCAAAAATTGTTTCAGACGAAAGTTTTAGATGCAATTGTAAGATTAACTTACAATTCGTACGAATTCGATGTTGTGCCTACGAAGGGAGTTTGACATTGTTACGATTTACCGCGGGGTTCGTAAAGGATAGCCCAATTAAAGATTTTATCACTAAACAGTTTTATTTATTGCCACAACTTAAGTCACTTACAATTAATATTATAAAATGGCAAATAATCAATTGCACTTAAAATTAATGTTGCTTCCCTAGCCAATCGTTTTTACAATCCACACACCTTCTGGGCCGCACCTCTGGCGCAACTCTCGCCGCAGCGCCCCTCGTGGATCTCCGCCGCGGGACGGGACTCTGTCGCCACACTCCACCGCCGCCGACGCACTTGCCTTCACCGAGGATCCACTCGACGCCTTGCTCGGAACTTCGCTCGGAACTCCACTCCCGACTTCGCTGAACTGAACTCACTCCCTGCCCTGGAACCTTCGTCCAAGGACTTCGCCACTCTCCCGCACCCGCGGCACTATCGCCCCGGAAACTCCGCCGCGGGAAAGCTCCCGCCTGAACTCTCTCTATTTACTTCCCCAAGGCCGGCGTCCCGGGCACATATATAGGCCCAGAAACCTTCCAGAACTCCCGAGCGCGGCTGGGGCCAGTCGCGTCATCCCGCGCCGACCCGACGACGGCAGAAATCTCTCGAAACACGTGTCGGCGGCTCGCGTAACTCCGCAGCTGTCAGGTTTCGGATGTCAAACTAACAGCGCTGCGCGGAGAGCTGAGGGCTGGAGGGAGGGGAAGCGGCGACCCAGGTGCGCACTGCACATCTCATGTTACGGCGGCATGTGATGCAGTCCAGCTAGCTCTGCACCTGCGCGTGACGTGGCCTTGCTCACGTTCGTAACAATATTTTTTGTCGTCCTCTAATCATTGTTTATCAACCCCTTGCAGTTATGGTCGGTCGTATGAAACATTTATTCAGACAAAAGATTTTGGTATTAATCTTACGAGTTATAATAAGTTCTAACGGATGTGATATTTTCAATATTATGGGATTTATAAGTTATTTGTCTGTTTTTTTTTTTTTAAACTTTCCTTTGGTCGGATATTGCACATTAACGAACTCGACCGAAATTTTCCACTACTCGATTATATGTCTCCGTTTGGAAGTGATTTGTAAAAAATTGCGACAGGTATCGTGTCCACAAAATTTATATATATATATATATATATATATATATATATATAAACTTTTGATTTAACGATGGTTTTGTGGTCTATGGACCATGAAACGAAAAACTATATAAACATTTTCCGAAATTTGCACCCCGGTAACGGCTACAATAGGTTGTATTTCTTTGAAATACCTTAAAAAAAAAGCTAGCGACTAATACAAAGGGCGAGTTTCATGTCATTAACACGTTCGATATTCAAAGACGGCCTCTGAAGATAACGCACGAAAATTCGGTGGGCGGTCGTAACGTGGTTTTGTCGTGAGATTCAATAATACTGGAGGTATGTTGAATATTACATTCGGAACAGCCTACAGCTTTGGAGCACGCCATACTGCGATTCTGGAAGCAACTTGAAGCACGCCTTACGTAGTGACGGAGCACACACTTGCAGCATGCAATCGCGAGAGTCTTTGAAGTTTGCGTTGCGTGCTCACCGCTGAAGGTGATGCGTTTTTAATCCGGACCTGAAGTGAACACATCATTGGCTCATTTGAATTCCTTAGTTCCATCATACAAAAAATAAATCCTTTGTCTTGACTTTTATCTATACACGTGAGTCCGATAAAAAATAACTGAATATTTAACTTACTGGTTAAGTAGTTTTCCCACCCAAACAATGCTAATTTTACTCCTGCGAGTTCTCACAAAGCAAAAACTGTTGAGAAGTGTGGTTTTTGGAATTAGGACGCCCAATAGCGCAGATTTTTACCGATTAATATAAAATTTACGAATAGTTTATACAAGCCTTTTATAGCCTATTTTAATTCGTATGGGGTGATATTCGCCCTTGAAAAATAAAATTTAGAAATGGTATCCAGGCAAAATATTGAAATCAATTTTAAATTAAACTACAATTCCTATTATAGTGTTATATTCTGCGTAGTTTGGAAACTCTCGAAACAATTTTTAAAAATATGGCCTCTTATTTATCGATATGGTAGGGTATTATAAATGAGTAACATTATTGTCAATAAAAAAACTGTTTAAAATGTAAAAAAAAACATAAACAGTTAGTAATTATTTGTTTGCATGACATTTTAAGTAAGCACACCGCCGAACTTCAATTTCCTTGATTCGCAAAAATAAATGCTGCAAAAATTTGTCAAATAATCCAATAATGTGCAATATTTAAATGAAATAATGCCCATAGAGAAATATAAGCATTTATCATTAACCGTATACAGACGTAAGAAAAATAGGTATTTTTTTATGCGGAGGGGACTAGACTGCACACTCGACTTATCACCCCCCCCCCCCTTTTTTCCAAAAATAGATTTTTCTTCTTACTAGCCCGGGACCCACTAATCTGATATATATCCTCGTTCAATACTCCGCACATAACTGTGCTACGAAACCTTTCCTTTGTGCTATCATTTACCATGTACCCACTGTTTATTCTCCTGTATTCACCTTTATGTAATGCTCTATTAACGTATGGTTTGTTGATAGCTTTACTGAGCAAAAACCTGAAACGATCACTCTTCCCAACTGGTTATACTAATACATTTTCCGCATCACACCAATAAACACCCCCCCCCCCCCCTTTTCACTACAAGGATTAATACTTGTGCAGTTACTGCATGCCACGAGATTATGCTCTTAGAAACTAAATAAAATAAATGACGCGCAATGAAATAAATGACACCGGATGCAATCGGCCAACTATGGACGTAGTTCACCCGAGACATTATTCAACCCAGAAAAAGATTCTTGCGTGG
The DNA here is from genome assembly GCF_032445375.1 of Bacillus rossius redtenbacheri. Lineage (NCBI taxonomy): Eukaryota > Metazoa > Arthropoda > Insecta > Phasmatodea > Bacillidae > Bacillus > Bacillus rossius. Next base: position 58,767,994 of record NC_086332.1, read on the forward strand.
AATGGGAAAATGTTGTGCCGGGCCAAGACCTTCGCGCCCGGCGATTCTCGCGTCTCTACCTGAAATGTACAGCCTCAACGACGCGCATATATTTATATATAAAAAAAAGTATGAGGGCATGATTTCACAACGCGTCTGGTTTTTTTTTTCAGGGTGGGTAGTGGAAGGGGAGAGCTGAGAGACGAGAGAAAAAAAAGGACGATCAAAGCGATGTGTTCAGCTGCTAGTCGGGAGGTTGGTTGGGAGGGTGCGACTCAAAGAAGTGGAAGTTTTGCGGTCGCGAGCGCGCAAGTTGGAAAAAAAAGGGTGGTTGGGTACGAAGGGGGGGGGGATGGATTAAGTTGTAGGAGGCGGGCTGCAAGACGCGGGCGTTTGGCGGAAACCTGAAATCGAAAGTCGTAAAACGGGCGCCAGCGGAGAGAAGTTAACCCCCCCCCCCCCCCACTTCCCCGCCCCCTCCAGTTCTTTCCCACACGGCCTTTTTTTTTACCCCCCTCCTTCCGAAGACCACGAAAATCCCGGGAAGAAAATAGGATGAGTGTGAGAGAAGCAGCTATAAAGGGTGCGTGGGAGGAACACAAGGGGTTTGAGGAAGAAGGGTGGGGGGTGAATAGGGTGGGGGCGGAGCCGAGTTAACCGTTAGGCAGCCCAGGGCCAGATTACCATCGTGGGAGGTGACCGGAAAAATTAACGCCGAAGTAAAAAAAAAAAAAAATGCAGGGTCTGATGGTGTGCGGGGAGAGCCGAAAGGGTGTAAGGAAGAAAGGGTAAAAGAAGAATTTTCCTCTTTATCTTTATTGCACCGACGACCTCGATTCTGTTACGGACCGAAGCGATGGCCCTTCGCGCAATTTTCCAGAAGATTAAAAAAGAATAAAAGACTGCACACACCTCACCTTTGCACTTTTTTTTTTTTTTTTTTTAGCTACCGTAGTTCACGACGGAAACCTGCAACGCAGCCGCCACAGCTGCGCGCGACTGCAGTAATATATATGATCGCATGTAAACTTGAACTAGTTGTTATCAACGGTAATGAATGAACATAAAAAATATATAAGCTTTCAAAATTTAAAGAACTTTATTCATTTTTATCCGTAAATTATATTGCAAGAAAACTATTTCACAAACATTTTTATATTATGCGATTAAGCAAGTTTTTACAAGCTGATAGCACGAAAACTAAATAAAATAATAATTAATAAAAATCGAACGCGTAAAACTTAGTAGGTCTATTTGCTCAGAAAACATTAATTTCGTGTGGAGCGTGAGGGCATTAACTACAAATTCAAATATAAACATTTGAAAAAAAAAGATTTAGAGTGTACATCTTATAGATGCAGTTATCAAAAAGGAAATGAATTGAATATACAGAAATGATCTTTTAAATAGCAAAAAACAATAAAAAAAAGATTCTGTTGGAATACATTTCTCAAGAAACATGTTTGATATTACAAAAAATTATTCTACGACCCTGATAAATACAACAAACGCGTGAGTCGATTCAGTAAAACTCACATATTGTAAAGTCAAATAATATAATTTGACAAAATAAAGTGAGAATGTGCTAACTCACAAGTTATTTTTGTCGTATTTTGCCCGATGTTTACTGTTTATACGATTTTATGAACTTACATTCTTTTGAAAAATTATCAGATATTTAGCCTGCAAAAATAATTTTAAAAAATGTTCTAAATATCAATTTAAAAAAAATATGTATTCCTCTGCTTTTTAAAGAGAACTTCATACATTTTAAGTGGATGACGAATAATATTATTTCGAGCATGTTAGTTATTGTTTGCTGTGGAACACGACTGTCTTATTAAGTACAAAAGTGTGAGAAGGAGTTTAATTCGAATATTCCGACATTTTTATCGTTATCACTCTAACTGTTAAACTGTGTTTAAGCAATATTTTGAATACTTCCATCTGAAATACTTTTCAGGTTAAGAGAAAATCTTTTGTGCTCTAATTCCATGGCAGATACAGTTTGCCAAAATAATAATCATTTAAAAAAGAAGTTTCGAATGAAGCGTTTAGTGGAGGATTTTTAACACATTAATTTTAAATTACCATTATTATGAAAAGCCACCTTTTTTAACGTAATCTTTTGTCAAAAATTATATAAGATTTATCTTCTTCGGTTTGCTTAATTTATGTTAAAATTATTACACATTTAATTTTTTTACATAGCTGTATAAAAATGTAATATTCGTAATATTTCATGCATTTTGTTCCAGTTTGTTTTAGACACATGACGTTATGTCTAATCCCTAAACGGTAATTTAAAAGATTTAAAAAAAAAAATAACAAAAAAAAAGGATTGCTAGTGAAAACATTTTGATGAAATTCTTTCTACGGAATATGATGGTTTATACATCCAATATTTTTTTGTGTTAATTGTCGTTCGTAGTTCCGAGAAATTTTTTTTTACGTCCTACAGGGGCAGAAATCATGGAATCAAGTGCGAATCAGTGTCGAGCGAGTGCACGGAACCGGCCGGAATCGAAGTGACGACCCGGTAAAAAAAAGGCAGCGACGAATAAAAAACTTACCGCGTGCCTTTTCTGCACACGCACGTGCCATTTTATTACCAATCACGACTGTCCACGCCGGAAATTGCGTCCCCAAACCGAGAGCGCGCGTGTTTCACACACAAAGCGAATCTCTCGGTGGTTGCCCAGCCCCACCCCCCTCCATTTTCCCTCTTTTCTGTTCCGCCCCCAGCAGCCCCCCGCCAAACCCACACCCCCATTACAGTCCTCCATCCAGCTTCAGCTCCCTTCCCCCACCCCCCCTCCCCCGCCCTATTACAAACGTGAGGAAGAAAATGTTAATCACGTGAATGGTGCTTAATCTGACTACCGGCAACAAAGCCGACTTGATTTACTCAAATTGTTCATGGAAAGGGAAATGGATCAACTAACGCGTTTCAAACAATGTTTAGTCTGTGACGGTAGCTACACGCTGAATTTGAAATCAAATTTTCCGTCCGACACAAGAGTAGCTTACTTTTAAATGGGATCATTTAAGGGAAAAATAATATCTATTACTCATATAATATTGTTGGACAGAAGTCGATAGCCTGTTATAAATATTATAAATCATAATTTAATAAGAGCTAAGTCCTTACATTTATCATGACAATAAACTAGCCAAAGCGAAAGAAAAAAATTATACGCAATTTCAACACAACGCCACGCTATAAATGAAACCAAATATGAAATATATTTGATGAAGGTAAAACTTTGAAATAGTTGTTCATGAAATTTGTGTACATGTATACGGTAATTTTATATTTCCGTTACGATCACATAATTGTTACAATGTATCATTTTCCTAATAAAGCAATATCAAATGAAAACACGAATAAAACAAAATAAAAAAAGGAAATGGAATAAATACATAACTTTAAATGTTGTACATAAAAGTTTCTGCAGCGCAAGAAAAGAAAAGTAAAATTATTTTTTAAGGTGGAGAATAGCTAAAGCTTACCCACAGAAATGTTACGCACATTGCACCGGAAGCCATCATTTTAAACTCAAAGACAAGTGTATCAGACTCAAGATCATTTCATCGCATCAACCCCCTATCACAACAAATAATTCGCAACCTTTAGGAATTTTTTATTTAAAGGGTTATTTTCACAAATGCTACTATTTTCGTCAAAAATAAATGTACATAAACTGTTGCAATAACGGAACTCCAGTGAAAATTATCATAGCACACCATGTTACAAAAAAAAGACTATGTAGATAACAGGTTATAAATACGCAGAGTTAAGTCAATACAGAAAAATTACACATTATTTTACCTTTTTGGAAGATTCCACACCTAAGGTGAGTAAAATGAATAAGTTTGGTTTTAATAAAAAAAGTACACTTCCGAATTTACTACATCAAAGGGTAAGAATTTAAGAACAAAAAATATGCATATAGAAATACCAATAGCATTTTTTTTCTGGAACTCGAACTTTAATGGTTAAGAGGTGGTAAGTTTCGTTTTATACAAAAATACATATAAGCGGGCATATTAAGCTCGAGGTAAGAAACTGAGCACAAAGGCAGTGTTTTGTTTTATTATAAAAATCATATCCCTGAAGCTAATCAAGAGGGATGACAGTTATAACTGTAAATATGATTTGATTAAAAAAACAACAATATATTATGATTACATAAAACTTAATTTAAAATACTGGCAATTATTAATACACATACCTTAAAGTATCTTCTGGTAAACGTTCTCCAAAATATAACCTTTAAAAATGTAGCAGGAATTATATTTTATATATATATATATATATAAATATATATATATGTGTGTGTGTATGTCTATATAGCATATATATATGTATGTATTCACAAAATCATTATTGGAAAATTAAATTTAAATTCAAGAGAAATGTAAGTTATTAATAATATTTAAGATTTAAAATATTTGGTAAAAAAATGACAGGTTAAATTTGGTTTTATATGGTTAACGGATAATGCCATGTTTAATAAATGTGTAGCTGATTTTTTTATTTTACATAGGCATCCCTGTAAGAAAAGAGGAGAGGGGTGAAAAATTGCAAAATTTTGTTCAAGTATTAAGCATAACTAAGAATCAACTAATATGTTCGAAAATAAATATGATACCTATAGTATTCATATAAAATGCTTCTGTTTCAACAATTTTAAAATAATGTAGGCATTTGTAATAAGATTAAATTATTTCATTAATTTAGCATTGCTATAAACAAAATAAATAATAGTGACAAACTCTTAAAAGGAAAATATGGCGTGTAACACTTTCTTTCTAAACGGGCTATCTCATGAAATGAAAAGGAGGTGTGATTTCATCAAGGTAAAATGTATCCTCGAACACACTAAAAAAAGGGAAATAAAATCAGATTATTAATTATACTACAAAATTAAGTGACTATTTCTGTTCCATTCACATACCCACCAAAATTAAAAAAAGACGCACTGCTGTACAATTAAGATATTTGTAAATGTGTAAATTTACACGAAAACAGTTGTATGATTACAAAATAGAGTTTGCAATAATACTGGGATCGGATTCTTACTCAAGAATTTATTCTTTGCGTTATCCCAGTACCTCCAATCGTTAAATTTATTTGTAAAACGTTTCCTGAATAGCTTTCCAGGATTAACTCCGCACATTAATGTGCACTATAAAACCATTACTCAAACTTTGGAATATTCGATTATCTTTTCCATGGTTTAAAAAAAAATTATGCTTATATGGAAAATCAATTAAAACATAAAATTGTACGCCAGTTTTCGTACGAAATACTCAGTATTATCTCGAAAAACGTATTTCAGATATGCAAAAATAATATTAGTCACATATTGCTTAAAATGACAATATTATTCTTGTAGTATTACAAACTATTTCTTGGCAACAGGTTTCCAAAGGAATGATTTGTAAAAGTAAAGAAAATATTTTTCTGTTCAGCTGTTTACGGTGTGTTTAGTCAGTTTCTAGCATTACATATTATTTTGGTTTCTCCCTCCTTACTCAAATGGATATTTCTACTTAGCAACGTGCGAATATTTAAGTGTAACTATTTGAGAATAGGTTTTTACTCAATTTCTTGTTAAAGCAGTTTATGTGCGCAGGTGAGAGAGATAATTTATTTTCAAGTTTGTTTCGTTCATTATGAAAAAGAGCTGTACGAGCTAAAGAGATTAATTAGTAGCGATGTTAAACAGTGCCAACTTATTTACTCGTCGTCTCGTAATATTAAACACGTTTATCCTGCTTTAAGTAGACACTCGCTAGAGGCACGGACTTAGTTTATATTAGCAATGACATTCTGCAATATTATGAAGGCGCTTGCATATCGGGGATAGTTAAAGTCAGGCCTCAAAAACTGTAAACGGTTCACGGCGTAATTTTAGGCATGAGAGACACAAAAAAAAAAAAAAAAGGATTTTTTAAAATGTATTTTTGTATTACTTATCTTCTTATTCTTTTTAGAGCTTCAGTAATATATTTTTAGTATTCATTTTAAATATTTTTCCATCATGCCTAAAAATTCTTTAATAATTGGATAATTAATAGTTTAAAATGATACAATACTTAACTCTGCTTGTAAAGAGCATAATTTTCATTTAATGATATTGATATTTGCGCTAATCGGGTCGTAAAGTTATGGCGTAATATAAGCATCTTCACAATGTGTATATTTTGGCTTAAACAAACTCCAAATTTTTTTTTATTGAATTGCAATTTAAGTATTTGTACAATAAGAATGCACGTTTGCTTGGCATAAAATAAAATACTTTTTTTTTTTTCAATAACTTGAGTACGCTTTTAGGTATCAATTAATTTTGCGTTTAGGTAGTTTAGGAAAATTTAGTTTTTCATCCTTTATGCTTCTGACCTATTCCTGTCGTCTGATGTTAAATAAAAATGTTTCCTGAATAATTATTTTTAACCCAACGGCTCGGGGCGGTATTTTCAGTTTGTGGCGAGTCAATGCACTTTTTTTTTTTTTTTTCAAAACCTCAAGAAAAAGTTGATAGTAATAAAACAAGATTATAAACTTCCAGTAGGAGTAATAATATGTCCCTCCTTTCACCCCATCCCTTCACCAAGGGCGTAGTTTATACAGGCAGCGAATTCTTGTTGCTAGTCTTATTTCCGTTTTTAATGGCCGCGTAAGCTGCCAACTTGTGGGAGTTTTCAGAGTTTTTAACAGCGGTTGTACGCCCCATCAACCATCACCCCAACCCTTCCCATCACTCGCCAATTGGGTAAATTGCCCCAGAAAGAAAGCTGAGTAACCCCTTCCTGCTCTTTTTCCTCGTCTTCCCTGGGGATGAAAACAACCGTCGAAGGAGAATAAAACACGATTTTTTAAGTGAGACTTCTCTACAGCCGGTAGGGCAAATCGAAGGAATGATGTAATCAGAGCGTAACGAAAGTGTAACCAAATACTGTAGAGGGAGAATACAGGACAGCTCTAAACTAACAGTACAGCCGCGCGGGCGAAGAGCGTCAGCGCTGCTACCTAGCGGCTCGGCGTGATAACAGCACCCACGGCCATGCATTCCAAGCCTAAAATGTATTAAATTCAACTCGTCATTGCACCTAGACTAATCAACAGATTCTTTCGGAAAAAAATTGTGTTGACCCTCGTATTCTTTGCGGCCATGCAGATGTAAATTTATTTGCTGAAAAGTTAGTTGCTTTCGATGTAAAAAATAGTTAACAATGAACAGCATATTTTCAAGGAAAATTGAAGTAAAAATTTTCAAAGCATTCTATTGCTAATCATCGTTCATTTAGGGAATTATCTAATGAATTAATTAAATTATCCAAATTTTTTAGCCACTAAATACTATTGATTTGCTATCGTTCAACAGCCTATTGGTTAAAAGATTTTTTTATGAATATGTGCAATATAATGAGTACAGTTGCTCATATAGTGTATAATACGTATATAATAATTATATGTACAGTTAACAGAGATTTGAGCACAATATTATGAAATTAAATAACATGGACATTTAAATAATATTGAATATTAAAGGGAGATGAAAAAATACTTAATTTCAGTATGACATAAATATGTAGAAGTACATAGCGTTTGACACAATGTAAATAAACAATATAATCCTTAAATTAGAACTTACAATTGCACCATCTTAAGCTACCATAAATATTAATTATGTTTTAATACCTCGTTACTTTATAATAATAATATTTAAATAAATGCATTATTACAATGGTACCAGAGCTAGAACAAGTTTTACAAGATTCACTTCCATTGTATTGTAAATGAAAAAGGCAAATAATATACAAGAGACGAATATGCTTGTAAAAATTATCCAGCTGTACCTAAATAGGTAGCAAGAAGTTTATTTTCCCCGATAATACCTTATAACCACTGCTATGCTAGATATTACATACAATTTACATGTGCATGACTTTTTTTTATTTTTTGTTTTCTTTACTCCGGGTTCTCCCACATTCATCGTAAAACAAATATTTTAATGTCATAATCAATTGTTTTATAAAAGGTGTAAACGATGCTTTTGCGAGGAAATACATTATCTGAAAAGGAATTGTGTGAAAATAAGAAGAAAAAAACAAAGCATAAAATCACTATAATATCAACAAACCACGAAATAAGGCATATTTAGTTAACAATGAAAGCGGGAAGTGGGAAATATTACAACTCACGATAGTATGTTTTTCTAAAAGAAATATTTTGACTTGGGGAAAATTTTTACGTTCTATAAGGCAATAGATTTATTAAAAAAATATTTAATAATAATTCCTTTCAATTCTGACGGTTACTCTTTGTACTTCAGCGAGTTTATTTTCAGAAGTGTTCGTATGGCGCGGCCGTGGTCGCGGCAGCTAGGGGTAGTCATCACGGCGAGCCGCGAGAGCGCAGCACCGTCGGTTTCTCGCGAAAACGAGCGAGCTGTCCTGTATTCTCCCTCTACAGTATTTGGTGTAACGCTCAGAAGACAACAACAAACTGCAACGATCAGGAATGGGGCGATCGATCGATGGCATGTTTGCAGTATAGCACACCTGCATGAATGCGCACTGCAGAACTGTCTTAACAATTTGGTCCCAGAAGAATGCACGGACCTTCCTGAAGAATCTACCAACGAACCAACAAACAGCAGTTCCAAGCCATCGACGAGCTTTGATCCAGATGTTGTCCAGACTGTTCAAAAATTATCGCCAATGTCAGATGCTACTCAAAAAAAAAATATATATATATAAACGATCAGCGGCTCGCAAGAGAAAATGTGAAAGAAGTGAAATTTTAACATCATCACCACACAAAAATTGTTGTTGAAGAAAATGAGAATGAAAAGAACGTTAAGGAGAAAAAGAAATAATAAGAACTAAGTTAAAAACTGCAATAGAAGAGAAGAGGAAACAAACCAAAAGCGTGAAGGTTAATGGAAAAAGTGTTTATTTTATGAAAACCTTAGGTGTCCGTCACTAGGGGACTTCCCCATACTATCAACAAGCTTCTAAAGAAATGACAAATTAGCATAAAAAGTAATGAAATGGGGTTTTAAAAAATATTTTTTGCCAAAATACTGAACTTATATAATACTTCTTATTACAACTATATTTAGACATATAAGGGGTTTACTCACATTCAATATAAATATCTGTGTCAGATTTTTTTTTGAGGTAAATTATTTCAAACAAAAATTGTGTTGTTTTCGAAACTTTAGTAGGTTGTTTATCACCTTTCACTTAGTCCACAGTATACTTTACAGGTAATAAACATTGTATTTTCATTTGCCAACACCAAAATATTTTAAACGTTTAAATGAAACGTTTTTCTCAATGGTAGAAAACTTTTCTGGTACGGGGAAAATTAATGCGAGTAGTTTTTTCTCTCATAATTTCGCAACAAATCTGCCAAATTCCGTACCGCGGGAAGGAAGCAAGGGAAGGAACGCACTATAAATTGCTTCCCTGCGGATGGAAATTAAGCTGCGTTCATAATTCACTCGGAAAAGCGACCAAACTGAATCCCAGCCTCGCAAATGTGTTCCACAGTTACTAACAATTCACTGAATAATAGACGTAAACATTCAGATATGTTGTTACATCACAATCTTTTTTATAACAAATGCACCTTTAAAATGTGCCACAAACTAAATAAACGTTCTGCAGGATTAACAATAACTGCATAAGAGGTTGCATAGAACAGTATGGTATGCTGAGTATAAACCTTTAAAACAACTATAAATAATAGTTAATTTTGTTAGTCTACGTAGGTGCCACAAAATAACATTAACTTTAAGCAGCGCATGGAATGGTAATCACGGCTCGTAATGTAATAAAATTAAGTGCAATATAAATAACTGATTTTTAAGCAATTTAAAAACGCTTTTAATAAGTATAAGTACATTCGTAATACAATTTGTTTAATAAACAGCCAAAATTTAGTTAGTTAAATGTTTCAGCCCGAACAATTGTGCTCAACTTATACATTAAATGCATCTTATAAAAAGCCTAGGAGAAAAAAAACTGTAGATTTATTTCTTTTTTCGTAAATCTTCTCAATAAACCATTTTTGGCTTTGGTAAATTTACGAAGAACTAATTATGTACTTGCAAAAATATTTATGGTAAAAAAAGCTTGCTTCATTACAATAGACTTTTTATATCTTAACCCACTTTCGATACATAAAAACGTATTCTATTATGAATTCCAGAGAAAAAATATGAGGGCGCATAGCGTGTTTTTTCCTGAAATGTAGTATATTTTACATCCCCTTCCTTGACAAGTGAAACGAATATTTTATTCACCCTGGCCTACATCTGAGAGCAAACGAACAAAATGTCCACGTAAAATATAAAATATGAGACCTTTTTACAAATGGATGCGTCAAAATGTGTTACTGCATTTCCAGCAACATACATAATTCATAAAAATAGTTCGCGCTAACGTTCCAAGGTTGCAAGATTCACTGCAGTCCTTGCGCAAACAGGCTGTGGAATTTTTGATTCGAAGGACGCGCACACACACTTCAGTAACTTGAGAACGCAAAATAACTTAGGATATTATTTAATATGTTTAACTGCACAGTAATACGAACAAAATAATCAAATAAATTTATAAAAAAATGTATACAATGTCAATTATGATGAATCTTTCTTGGTATCCCCATTTGCGCATCACTCAAAGCGCATGTAAAATGATCAGACATACGGCATTATGAATCTACCTGTTTTTGAAACAGTTTGTATTTCCAATTATTTATATAAATTTTTATGCACAGCAAGTTATAAATAGTATACTTTCAATCAAAAATTATCGCAAGATTTGCGAATAGTGGGGCAGAATGCGCCACACTATTAGTCCATCCGCCTCACAGTGGCGTCGTGAGGGAAGGGGGTAACCAGGCGCTGGCCCTGTATCTCTATTCACTGGCGGCTAAGAAGCTTGTGTTGCTATATGACGGACGAATGCCTCGATCGTTTTGGTGATTATGTAGAAAAATAAGTAGGACTGTACGTTTGGTGATAAAATTATTATGTTATGTAAATATGTATTTTTTATAGCCCATCGGAGGTTGAAAACAAAACAGCCCTCGTATATACACGATAGAAATTAGAGAAAATTAACGGAATTTTCAACGAAGTATTCACCTCAAACTAAGAGTTCTACGTAATTTCAGATGACTGAATCTTCGTACAAGCTACGCCATATTTCAACTTACGAATTCTGTTTACCCCCTTTTCTATAAACATAGTAAACCCTGTGGAAGAAATTGGTAACATTCTTTCGAATGTTTTACTTATATTCCAAGATTATTCTTGTGATTTTATGTTTAAAGTAAGTGAACATTTTACCCGTACGTTTAGGAAGATAACGATAAATTTACTAAGATCCCAGGATAATTTGTAACCAGCAATTTTTGTAAATTAAAGTTAAATTTATTTTAACAGTGTGAAGCCATTGCTTTTGTTAATTGTTTACATGAATTAATCAAGCATTAATCATAAATTCGCCTTGATATTCTTCTATTCATATCACAGAACCCATTCATTTCTATTTAAAATCACATTTTTGAAATGGGAACCAAAAACTGCACATATAATTAGTGTTCTTCTTTTATGCCACCAAATAATACAGATTGGGACAAAAATTTCGGCAAGTTGATTAATGTATTCGGACTAGGGATATTCGGACCATCGCCCACACCATCCATGACGTGAGAGACTCACATGGCCTAGTTAGCGATCAGTGTCCGAGAGAATTGCTATTGTATAAGGGCCTTAAGGCCATATTTCACAGATTTTTTTTTAGTTTTCCATGTAAAAGAGTTGTGCATGGACACTTTAAAATTGTAGTTATTTTTGTTTAAAAATAATAATTCTCAAAATATTTCACTTCAAAGTTGATAATTCAGTGCTTTGGGGTACTATATTATAGATTAACTATCCATTTTTCCTTAATGAATTGTATTTGATGTGATATGTACAAAATGCCCAACAAAATAACTTATTATGGAAGAGATAAATCAATTACCGAATGTTTTCTTTAATCATTAGTGTCGCTTGAATTATACTTTATTATTTTGATAAAAACCACCATTAATCTCTCAATGTAAAAATTTCAGATTTTGCTAATTGCTAGTTTGAAACTTAATCTGAAAAATAAAATCAATTTTGATGATTTAAGTAATTTGCAACACTCAAAAAATATCCACTTTTGCAACACTGTTTTTTTATGTCAGTTGCCTACAACACTCTTCTCTTCGACTGTGCAGTAGTTGTGCCTGTGTTGCACGCACCCCACTTGCACCCCCTGCCGTTAGACCGCGCGGAATTGTCCCCTCTCCCCCCTCGGGCAGCAGTTGGTTGCTGTCTGACCTTGAAGATTAGTCACACAAAATGAACACTTGTTAAAGTTCAAGGGATAGAGTGAGCATTACTAGGAAGAAGAAAGGTGAAGTGAAGTTTGTGGAAATAAATGCAATTTTTATTTTATGTATTAAATTTTCTCTTTGAGTTTATTTTTTCAAGATCAAAGTATTAACGGGTAAACGGATTCCGCGCAAACCTTGGGCTTTTCGTCCACGATCGAAATTAAATAACATCAATTTTACGTAAAACAATACATTAATATTTTAGTAATACAATTCTATTTTATGTGTTTGAATTGCGTTGAAGTAAGAATTTGAAATATGTTAAAGTTAATATCTTCCCGAATGTGATTTTAATTTGAAAATGTAAAATTAAACTTTTTTTTTTCAATTTGAGTATTCCAATGTGTTGCTAAAAACTTAGAGGTGAGAGCTTATTTTTTTTTGCGCTCATGGGTTTTAGTTAATGTGAAAGCCGTTTCCATAAGCAATGCAACTTATAAACCCAATAGAGCTAGATAACTTAATGGTCGGCTGAAACTTGATTTAAATCCTGCTAAAAAAAACCAACATGGCTATTAATGGTAGTACGTATCGCGGGAAATTTTCTTGACTTTTTCTTGGATTATAACATAGAATCAACAAATTCCCAATTTATTCTTTCATTATTTGCTGTTTACTGTGTACGACGCTTTTTCACATTTGTATTGACAAAAATAATTCTGAGACATTTGAAATCAAGGGAGTAGTAGGCAGAAAGGAAAATTATAGTCGAGTATTTTAAAACATAAATGTATTAAGCAAACATTTGTGATCTCGAGATTCAACACACACAGGTTTGCTTAATACATTTATGTTTTAAAATACTCGACTATAATTTTCCTTTCTGCCTACTACTCCCTTGATTTCAAATGGCTCAGAATTCGTTTTGTCAATACAAATGTGAAAAAGCGTCGTACACAGTAAACATCAAATAATGAAAGAATAAAGTGGGTGTATGTGATTAATCTTCAACCATCTAATCTATGTCATAAGTATCTAAGTGCCCAATCCAATCGAAAAAAGCAGCAGATCGTTACAGTGTTGATACAAATGATATTAGTGCTATACCACCATCTGAAATTGTAGCCTTTATTCTGATGACGATGTCTCCTGGAACTCAGTAAGCTGTACGCACCGATCATCTCGAAATTCTTTTTCTTGCTGAGATATGCAAAGAAGCATTTATCAGTAATTTGTTTAATAGTCTAGCCTTTGAGCAGTAAATATAAATGAGTAAATGCTAAATTAATTTTTACCCTGAATCATAGCGTGCACATAATTATTAATTACAAAACTGAGACTGTATTTGGAAGTATAAAAATACTATAGTATCATGTTCCTGCTGTGACAATCAATATTACCATGAACTTTTTAAACGCTTCTCCAAAAAACTGAAACACACATTTTAACAACGTAATAAATTCTATTCTGAAAAGTAACACATATTAAACAGTCTTTGTTCTAAAAAAATAACACTAAGCCAGCCTTTAACAACACTAAGACAGTTCATATTGTGTTTTATAAACTACAATTTTTTATACTTATATTATTATTAAATACTGTAATTATTGACATGAATATTAAAATCTATTTTACATTGAGGTATGACACAGCACAGTTTCTATTGCCAAATTTAGGGACAACTTAACATTTCAAACAAAGCAATATTGCTATTTCTTGGCGTACAGCAGTAATGAAGTTTTTTTGAAAGAATTTTAAAAGATGAACAGTTTTGGCTGACACGTTTTACTTAAAATGCGTTATGCCTGAAATAATAGATAGCTGCATGAAAAAAGTAAGATAGAGACCCAAAATATATTTTAGAATCAAAAGAAAAGAATTGCAAGTAAAATAACATTAAAAAGGATTTGTATGTAAATAAGCGAGTGTAAGGCACTGCTACAAAACGTTTATGCTATATTAGGCCTAGGACTTAACAAAGAAAAAAAAATTGGTTGTCTGTAAAGTCGGTTTACGGAAGATAGTTTAAGTGACAACGTCAAAACAAAACATTGATGAAATGATTGCATACTTTTATGAATAAAATTGAATCATTTTTATTGAATTATCACTATTTTGAATGGATAAAAAGGAGTGAAATGAAATCTACAATTTAATTGATAAACTTACTTTTATTTGCACTCATTAATTCAAATATATTTATTACTTTAACGAACAGATTATTTTAACTATAACTTTTATACATGTTTGCTATTTTACTTCTTCCAATCTGTGTTATTCTGTTAAGGATAGGACGATGATAGGAAAAATAGGAAACGAATGGGAGTGTTTCAAGGATAATGTGAAGGAAAATGGCTTACCCAACACCAAGATGCAGTCGAAAATAATATATTTGCGCCACGTACTTTGCAGCAATGTTAGGAGGAACGGGTTAGCAAAGAGCAATGAAAATGTTACATTGAAATGCATGAAAACAGAATTACGCCACGGACTCGGTCGCAATGCTAGGAGGTTCAGGTTAGCAAAGAGCAATATAAAATGAGCGTAACGGGACACAGCGCAACGGGACAATGTGCGTATCGGGACACTTTTCGTGCGTGCAGCCGGCGTTCATCGATTTATTAGACGTTGTCACGTCAATAATAATAATTAGAGGCAACTGTTAATTCTGAGATTTTTATAAATTATTAGAGCAAAGAACGGTTTTGTTACAAGTGCTGAGAGCAATGGCAAAAATTGTGTGTATATTTTCATTTACTGCCATGAACATTCCAGTTATATATTTTTGGCAAATAGTAAATTTTCCTTAATACTATTTTTGTTTGTATATTTACATTTTCTTTAATGAATTACGTTGATTACAGAAAGGGTTTTTACTAACGAAAATGTTAGAACTTACGTTTTATTTTTCATTAATTTATCTTGTACTTTTACTTCTTGTTATAACATGTATGAGATGATCATTACAGGAAAGATTTGATAAAGTGTGCTTGATATTTCTCAGTATAACAATGATGATACATGTCTCGTGTTGGGATTTATGTTGTGCAGGCAGTCAACATTTAAATTAATTAAAAAATTGTGCTGAATTTGCAGAAAACATTTTTGTGTCTTAGCAAATCTGAGACGACATTTATTTTCTGTTGGGATCTTGACTGTTTAGGCACTTATTATTTAAATTTCTTAAAAATATATACGAAATTGGTAAGGAAACTTTACTGTTTGCTTACGAGGATATACAAATTAAGCTGGAAAACATTCCGAATGTTTGTACTGTGTATGCGCATACACAGTAAAAATGATCGCGTTTTTTTTACAAAAAAAAATGGTTTGATATCTAGTTCTTAAATATCGTTAAATATTTAATATTATAGAACACACTTTGTAAGAATATATAAAATTCATGTTGCGATCTGTAAATATAGAAATCTCATAAGTTTAAAATGAACATAATTATGCTTGTCTCCTACAAACTAATATTTTTGGCATCTAGTTCCCAAAAAAAAGTATATTGTGTATAGCTGTATACCTACATTACTTTGAGTTTGTGCGTTCTCTTAATTTGGAATCTTGCACCTCCTGAAATATTTCAAAAGCATAAGAATCCTTGCATGTATATATATATATATGCATATATATGTATGCATATATATAGAGGTATGAAATAGTTTAACAATTTTTGTGTATTTTTTTGGGTTGAAGTAATATAAAGACATTTTACACAATTTAAAAATATTGGAGACGTGATTTATTTTATAAAAAATATATCTATGTGACAAATTTGCTTGAATAAAATGTTTAATATACACTGTTACAAGCAGCTTATGTTTCTCTATCATTCTGTTGTCTAAATAATCGTTGCAGTTAATCAGTTTTCTGCGCCGGAAATAAATATGCTTGGAGAAAATTAAAAATTATATCTCTTTCTTCTTCATCGCTCTTTCTTGCGGTCAAGCTTTTTATGACGAAGTGTTTTTTCTTAATGCCTTTCCAAAAAGGTAGTACAAAAATTTTCAGATACATATTTTATTTCTCAAAAGTAGCACATCTAAGGCAGTTTAGATTGCACACTAACATACTTAGTATCTTTTTAAATATAAATGTCTTTATATATGTTCATATTTGCTGTAACACATTATCAAGAGTCACATAAGTTTATGGTATTAATTTACTTAGGCACCTGCTCAATCCTTGCATACTGAACGAGATTTAGTGAAAATTTGCCGCGAGTACGTGAGTGAAAAGTGATACTTAATTATGGGACTGCCGAACTCAAAGTATCATGTGTTTGTTGTATCTTTTTTTCTTGTGACCACGATCCTTTTTGGTATAAAGGAGTACTATTTAACCTTTATAATTAATTATCGTTTAGGATTAGAAAATGTATGTATTTTTAGTGTTGTTCATTTGAATTTCGTTCAGTAGTGATTTGATGGCCGACATATAAGGTGACTGGCCTGCGCGGTGCTGTGATTCAGCTGGAATTTGCAGTGGAATCGTGAATGCGAGGCTAAGGCCTCCTTGTCAAGCAAGTTATGGTATGCCCTCAGTTCCTGGAAATTTGGCAGGTAATTCTCCTGGGCAAGAGTGAGTTTTTGGGGGGGAAGAGGGAAGGCATTACGGACAGTACAGTCGCGCCTAGAACATTGTAGCCGCCCATATAGCAGACTTGCTGGCAGGTAATATGGCCTTAAGGCTCGACTTCACCCTACATGAGGTGTTACCTCATTTTCATACCGTAATTTTTATCTGGAATAATTTCTTCAGATATTACATTAAATAAACACAGCATCCTGCTGTTTTTTTTGTATCGAATGTTATCGCCAGAAACATGTTAACTGTTATCTGTCCTTTGTTTAGAGTCAAAAGAATATTTATAATTTTAATTTAACTAATTGTGGAATCGCCATCCACTAGAATTTCCTTTTCTGTGTTTCCATAGCTGGGTAATACATACAAAATTGTCTCTATAATATATTTTGCGATATATGTTTATATCAAAATCAATCTGTAATCAGTGAAAAATCAGAAATATAAAATGGAGGCTGGAACCGAGCTTTAAGGGGAGCGTATCAGCGGGGCCGGGGAAGGGCTCCGTGCCGCACCTTCGCGTGCCTTCGGGTATTCCCGGCGCCCATAAATCTCGCCGAACATTACGTAAATGTGGATCCAGCCTCCTTCGCAGTCTCCCCCCCCCCCCCCCCTCGCCCGCGACCCTGACGAAAATAATATAACAAGGAACGCCGCGGAAATATACGAGTTCCGCAGCTTTACGACTTGGTTTCGTGATCAACCACCACTTCGTTTGCGGCCGTTTAAAGTCTAACCATCCCCCCCCCCCCAATGTTTTCCAACCATATAAAAAATACTTTTTTCCTCGGGATGTGAAATGATGACTACGTATTAAGAGACAAACCTCCTGTCATCGTGGCACACGCGGATGAAAAAAACATCCCCCTAAATATATGGAGCAATACGGACTGCATCTGACTTATAAGCGCTTGAACATCGCGGGGGGGAAATAACAAATTTATGGCCCACAAAAAGAGATGCAATCAAGTTTAATGTGCCATTTCGCAAAAAAATAAAAAAAAAAATAAAAAATAAAAATAATGGGATGATTTTGCCCGTTATCGCAAAATAAGACACAATAGTTCAAAATACGCAATGATTTGAGATGAAAATATTACCCACTCCATAGTAATGCACCACATAGGTTAAAATAAATTTCAGATTATATAATTTAATTCAAAACCAATAACTGAATACTAAGTAAAAATTAAACTTTTTTTAATTTTACTAAACAAGCAATTATAAAAAAAAAATTTTTTTCGCTATCTGTAACGATGTAGGTCATAGAACAAATCAAATACATACTTATTTGAAAAGCCGTTAGTTAAACATGCAGTATAACTTAATTCCAGAAAATTAATTTCAAATAAACAATTCCAACGTTTGAATTTAAAAAAAAAATACGTTTAGAGTATCAAGGATCTTCCAAGAATACTGGATTGTGTATGCTGAAATAAAGTGAGTGAAAGATTGTGATGTTTAAAGTTTATATTAAAATTTATTTTTAAAACTAAAACAATTATTATTTAAATATTGAATACAACATTCCTGAAGAAGCTAGCTGTTCCCCGAGAGTGAGGAGTACTAAGAGCTGGTCCTAGTCAAATATTTCCCCCACTGTCACGGCGTCCCGTGAGGGGCTGCAGACACACTGTAAACAAGTTATGTACTTTTTACGAGGAAAATCCTTGGAATCTCAGTTGCCAATGATATCACTTGTAAAAATGCAAGGCAAATCTTTGGGAAATTGTCAATGGTACAAAGCTCTGCCTTGCAAATTTTAAAAGTGATATTTTTGGCATTTGCGGTTCCAAGGACTATCCCTGTAAAAGTACAAAAATAAAATTCACAGTGAGAGCTGTTGACTGTACCGAAAACGAGGCTAACTCGTTATCTAGGCAGGAAAATATAATAGGCAGAGGTTTCCCCACACTCTGACTAAATGATTTTCCTAATTTTTCCCTGTACAACAAAAATAAATTCATTACGTTATCAATGAATCTTGCACGATAGAATAAATATATTAAATTACAAATATTTATCAATACACAGTTCAACCACACATAACATGTCAAATTCACCATAAAATATTTTCTAGCATATTGTCTAGATTTCATTTTTTATAATTTCCACCAACACTACGCAATCAAGCAATCACTGTGGCATATAAAACCACAATTTATGATAAAATCTTCAATAAATTATCGATCGTGATCATCTAAATAACTAGATTTTATTGTGCCTTATATCAGTAACTGAATACACGGGTAATACATTGTTTATATTAATGTTTAATCAACGATGAAATTCTTCAACTACACGTGAATTTTCGACTAAATTACATGTTTCGTTGTAAACAAAGGTAAACACACACGCGGTATGGTAAAAAAAAAAAGAGTTTTTGTTGCTTTAGAGTCAAAATATTTTGAAGTGTTTTTTTAAGTATAGTAAGATATTGCTGATTCGTGCTCAAAGTAAGTTACCAGTAAAAATTAGGCACATAACCGTAAATTAAGGAAGATCCCTTGATAATTTGTAACCAGCTTTCTTCTAAAATTTAAGGTGATTATTTCTAACGGTGCGTGTTTTGAAGACATGTTTTCAGTTACTCGAGTGTTTCCTTTTTCCTGATATTCCCTGTCCGCGGGAAACCGGCGCGACGCAGTCTTCACGCGGTCTCAGTGGCACTTCTCTGAGACAGACTCAGGCTCTGCCAAGTGGTTGTAAGTGGTTGTCATCAGCTTGAGGCCGGGAGACATGTCGCTGTTTCTGGCCGCACACAGTCTTGCTTTGATGGTCGGCTTCAGAAACAACTGTTTTTATACTGGGAAAAATCAACATAATTTCATCGGGCTTGTCTAGTTTTAACTTGATAAAAATGCTGTTTTTTGAACTGCGATTCGAAATAACTGCGTAATAAAGTAACGATTAATTTGGAGTAGAAAAGATGCAAAAAAAAAAATCTAAAGCTTTTTTTTCTTTTAAAGGGAATCTAATCATGTGCATTCCGCGCGAATTGTTTAAGGTGGCCGCCTGGTCGGGCGCACGAGCTCTTAAAGCGCGGGGGGCGCTAAGTGCGTCACTGGCTCACGCATCACACGTCTCTTCGCCTCTAAGGGCCAGGCACAGAACTGGCGTGCAATCTTCGCGTCGGTAACGCGCCTCTATTAGACTTTAAGCGGAAACTGTATAATTTTATGGTGAAGTATTAAAGGTAAAGGCTCCCTGCATTTCCCTATACTGTGTGTAAAATTTTTGTATACCTAAAAACGTCCATGAAAACACCAGTTTTAGAACTTTTTCACTGTCCAAAACGTACGTTAAAGACTAAACCATGAAACTAAAGTTGTGTAGACATGTGCGATAGCTTTCAAATGCTGTTCGTAATCAGTAATGTACTTTAATAAATCTCGAGCGGTTTGTAAATGGCGCGTTAACACCTGGAGTTCTTCACGCCTTTTGGCGACCTAGCCTGGCGATCACCTTAATGTTTTACTTCATTATTCTGATAAAAATATTTAATCAGACATAATCGGGGATTTGAGAAAAAAAACATGAGATATAATCAAAATGTGATCCGTAGTGAATCGTAAATGGCAAATGCTCGCGAGTTGTACGGTACTTTTAAATAAATAAAATTCATAATCTCTTTTGGAGTAACTGACTTTGAAAGTGTAAATGCTTAGTATTAAGTGAACGATTACATCTCCGCAATATAACTAGCTCTGTATAATCAAAGTTTCGTTTTCACTTTTGTCTATTTTTGTTTGTCATCTAAAGAATACGTAACAGTAAATCTTATTTGCGTTTTTGAATATACACTATTTAATTTAACTATGCTTACTAATGCCCCGGAAAACAAGTGGCTTGTATGCCAAAAAATTTACTTAAATAAAGGGTCAGCACTGTAAAACGAGTGAAACAGAGTAACTAGAATTTAAAAAGTCAGTAATCCCACTAAAGCCTGCTTGTTTTTACAGTGTAGACACTTCAAGCGTGAACAATTAGCTACGAGAGTGAGAATCCAGGCATATTTTGTTTTATCGAAAATTTAATTAATGTATTGTGTGTGTGTGGTGAGAGAGTGAAAGAGAGAGAAAGAGAATTCTTCCGATGGATAAAAAAGTATTGCAAACGTCTGAATTGCAAGCGGCAGTAATTATACGCAACAAGCTTCACTGACTTAAAAAACACAAAACTATACGCTATTCAAAAAAAAACCCAACCCACACACGAAACTAGATAATTTGTAACCACATATTTTACCGGGAAATACTTAAATACACTAATCACAGCATTAGAATACAATTATTTAACTGTGAAGTGTTATTTTTTTAGTCAGAATTTTAACTATACAGTCAAAGAAATATTTTTTCTGTATTAATTGAATTTTCTTGTACCATTTGACGCGTAATTTTCCTGTAAGTAGTAGATAACTTTTACTTAATTCATCGCGTAAAAATGCCTTACCGTTCCGTGTAAATGTATTTTTTTTCCCCGTTGAATGTAAAGTAATTTTACCTAAAATAGATTTTTTTTTGTTATTTTTACAATGCAGCCAGGTTAAAAATAATCAGTTATTTATTATCATTTCTGTAAAAACCCCACATTAACAAACACAATTTACATTATCAGTAAGGGAGATCTATAGAGCTACAAATCTTTAAACAGACAACTTCAAAAGATCGACAGCTCTAAATAACAAACATTATCAGTACGTGAGTTTTTTAAATTGCGTGTATGACAGGCCTAAACACTATGATATGGATGGCTTTCAACAGTCATTTCTACACACTCTGCCTATTATACTATATTTCACGGAATGTGGGTTGTTTTATCCGAGGCGCGCGTACATTTTTCAGAAAAACAAAAGCAGTCATTTATTTTACAAATAACGTAACAAAATAAGGGCTCTTGGGAGTAAATGGAACAGAGATGAGTTGGGTTGGGTACATTTACATGCACACCCAATCGAGCGGGTGATAGTAAAAATTCAAACGCATTATACCTTAACGTAAATTCTATATTTTATAATCCTAGAATACATTTTATTATAAAAATTTCAATCTAGTTTTAAAAATATGTTCTGAATAGCTGGAAAATTATTTTAAAATATGAGACAAACAAAAAAGAATAATTTAAGAACTGAAGAAAAAAAGAGAAAAAATCTCAATTTTACAACTGCGTAAAACATTAAACAAATCGCTCAGGTCACCGAATTTGTTTTTTAAAAATAAAATATTAATTTCCAAAGTAAAAAGAAAATAATAATGGCAATAGACACGCATACACATGAGTTCCTAACTTAATTCATCCGATTGCGATGAAACTTTGGTGAGTTATTATACGCAAGCCCACAAAAGTTTATGAAGTAGTACAATCATTTTATAATACGTGGTGCGCGAATCTTTTCAACAAATGTGCGTATTTTATATAGTTTAGCGGCAGTTCATGTGTTTTCGTTGCATGAGTGCGCACGAATGACATAATTGAATTGAATTAAATATAAAAGGGAGTGGAAGGATAGAGTGATAGAGAGATATAAATATAAAGACAGATAGTGATATCGAGAGCGATAGAGGGAGACAGATAGTTATAGAGAATGAGATATAAAGATGGTGAGATAGAAAGCGTTATATGAAGTAAGAGAGATAGAGAGGTGTAGAGAATGAGATAGAGATATATAAAGATATATACAGATATATAGACATATATAGACCGAGATAAAGAGAGACAATAGTGTGAATAAATATTTAAAGAAAGTGAGATATAGATGTATAGAGAGATATAGAGATAGAGAATTAGACAGAGATACAGAGATGCTTTGTATATATGTGTACCTACATCAAAAAAAAAAAATATTGAATGCGGCATTGCAACGCATGCCAAGCATTTGATGATCGCAGGCTAACGGAGCCACTGACTATATAGTTGTTTGGCTTCTGGGTTGCAGCAGCGTATAAAAGGCGAATACATCACCGACGTTTCGGTCGACGTTGCAGTCGCCATCATCAGGGTATCAGTAACTTCCCGAGGTTGTTTCAAACACGCAAGCCCTCACATGCAGGAGAGAGGTGAGAGCTCGGAGGCCCGCCCTTCAGCGACCTCGGGCCGCCGACAGCGGGGCAGGGGGGGGGGGGGGGTGCGCCCGCGCGCGCAAGAAGCGGTGGAATGCGCGTCTGCGAGCGACGTCAGTCGTCGGCGCGGACAATGAGCGGCGGGCGCCCCTCGGCGGACGCTGACACGGTGTCCCCGGCACTCGGAGGGGAGGGGGAGACGCCTGGCCGGATGGAACCCGGGGACAGCATTCCTGGAACGCTCAGCCCTCTCC
Source organism: Bacillus rossius redtenbacheri (assembly GCF_032445375.1). Taxonomy (NCBI): domain Eukaryota; kingdom Metazoa; phylum Arthropoda; class Insecta; order Phasmatodea; family Bacillidae; genus Bacillus; species Bacillus rossius. Next base: position 58,791,267 of record NC_086332.1, read on the forward strand.
CGCCGCCGCCACCCTGGCTGGCATTCTGATCCGCCGATTGAGAGGGGGCGCGAGAACGCGATGTCAAAGGGGGGAAGGTTTGGACACGTCTACAAGCGGATGTACTTTGATTCCAAAACCCCGCGGCATCACGCTCAGACTGTCGTGCAGCATTCAAGAGGATATTGACAGAGATTTTTTTATATTAAACATTAAAAAAAAATAGCGCAGGACGTACCCTTAATTCCTCACAATTATTTAAGGACGTCATATCGTCTCCATGAAAATTAGTTGTGCTCTGCCATTGACGGGTTGGGTAATGATTACGTGATTAGCCAACATCAGGCTTATATAAACACTTTTTTTTTCGAATCATCCGTGGGGAAAAATTAATTACTGCCCATAGATTGGATAAAAGAACTTCCAAGGAAGTTAAGTGAATAAAATATATTCGTAGTTCCCAGATTTTGCACCTTATAAAAAAGGGCTAAGTTTGAATCTGTCGGTTTCAAAACTGATTTGAGTTGGCGTATATCTAAATAAGTTTTATTGTGCTTGCCACATTTTCATATATCCAAACATGTAACACTTTTACCTTGTGGCGGATGGTCAAAGGATCCTGAAAACGTTCCGAAAGCGTTCACCAACTATCTGCCATTTTTTTCTCTAAATAAATAATCGTATCAGCGAGAAGACACTAATTATAATTGCAGTATGCATAATATGTGAAACGTTGAAAAACCTGTACACCAAAAGTAATGTAAAAAAATTCCTTCAATGATAACTGAAAAAACCTGTTTCCAAAAATAAATCCATCAACGCATTTAAGAAGTGACGTTATTCAAAGCAGTCAGGTTCCAATTGGTTAATTTTTGATGTAAATTAAATTGGAAAAAGAGAAACAAATAATTGAGGTTATTTACAGGTATTTGATGATTCATGAACCATTTTTTAATCCCCAATAGCCCTTTTTTAGTATATACTTTAGGGCCCAGTTGGGACAGTTAATTTTTCTGTATCCAGTTATATAAGGCGGCACAAAAAAAACATTTAGGGTATTTTCTTTGTGGGGCCATTAAAGTCGGAAGAAAATAATTTTATTTTACGAATGGGTTTTGATATTATATTAAGTAGGCTATACGACTGTATAGAGGCACATTTATGTTTAAAAAATAACTGACAATCTGCTTGTTCGTCGATATTCAACTAATATTTTTTCTTAAGGGCCCGCCTAGTCCGAAGTGAATTTGTGTTAATGAGGTGGGATTATAGGAGTGACGCTCACTGGTGTTTGTAGCGCGGTATCGCTTCTAAGCGCTAGACTATGGATTGTCTTCTTGTCGTGCATAGGACTACTATGAAATTTAAACTGTCACCATAACATTAAATAAAGGAGAAATGAATATAAAAATGTACTGCAAGTCCCTTGAGTGTTATTAAGAATCTGTACCGAAAGTTTCATGGCTAAAAAATTGATCTGAAAATACGCGCGGTTTATCAATTTTCACTCTCCTAAAAATACGGTTTGAAAACGAAACACGGAAAAAGAACTACTCATCCGCCCTTAGCGTATTCTTAACTGCTTTTGCAAACAAATCCCACTTCAGATAATTTGAGCAGTTCTTTTTCGTGGAGCTCTGCACACCGAATGTGTGTCCGGGTAGACGGGACCTTAACTCCAGTACTACCTAGTAGCGGCTACAATTATTATGCGTGATCTTCGATATTAACCAAGAGGTTTTATATATGTGAATATATGAATATATATATATATATATATATATATATATATATATATATATAACCACACCAGAAAAGTGAGAAAATTTGTGGCAGTGCGCATGTGACGGAGCCACCTTCAAGCAGGGTGCCATTAAAAACCCAGTGAACCACTGCCACGACTTTTTCTGAACTTTATAAAAAAAAATTTACAATTTTTTTTACTATCAAATGGAGAGTTTTAATTCTACATACAAAACCAAAATTAAAAATTAGCGAATGAAATCCAAAATTTTCTAAAATTCGCAATTAAGTACAGATTTTCAAGTTAAAAAAAGCTCAAACATTTCCAGAGATAATTTCTACACGCAACTATACAGTAAAGAATTGAGGAGTAAAAAAAAAAAACTAGCGTTAGCAAAAAGGTTGCTGGAAAACCAATTTTCGTGATTTCCAGCACCATTGCTGGATATTTCTGAGACTTTTTTTGTGACACAAGTGACCTCCAGTGGCCCTGTGAAGCCACAACGCGAGGCAGCCGTCGCCGACAGACGTGTTGGGGAAGAAGGTGGTATAGGGGTAGACGGTGGCAGGGTGGCAGGGAGACTGCACACGCTGCCTGGATGCGAGGAAGGAAACCGACCACAGCTGTTTGATCAAGTCATCCCCGCGTTTCCGGGAGCTCTCTGGGTCTTTCAACCCTCTTTGGGAAGGAAAAGGAAGAGGGTCTGTAGCATGGTACCATTTGGGGGGGGGGGGGGAGCAGAAAGGAACCAGTCTGGAAACTCTACTGCCCATGACTTCACGCAGCATTCACAGCGACCTGCCGCGCGCCATGGGAGAACAATGTCGAAGCGCATGATGAATTAACAAAATGCAAATAGTTTTTTTTTTCATAGCATACATGTGTGTAGGTTGTGTATTTGTGTGTTTCACAAGTATTGAATAACGGATTTTTACCGATTCTGCCCCAGAACTAGAACACTTGTTAAAATATTTTGTACGACACTATAAGCTCAGTTTTTTTTTTACCTAAGTTGATTTTAAGCTTATGTGCTGAATTTATCTGTATGGGACGCATTCAGGTGTTTTAACATAGACATACACATTATGGTTACGATAGTTAAAAAACGAACTAACACACAAAACAATTAATTCGGACTAACTTTACGGATAAGATTTAATTTATAGTAATATCATAATTACATAAAACTACTGTTTTAATGTTTGAATAGATTGGTTGTGTTATTTATAGAGAACAACACCTTTAACGTAAATCAAATAAAAAAAATTATTCCAAAATATAAACATTAATTATGAAATTATCATTAATTTAACTTGTACATCATGATCAATAACAGTCAGCTGTATCGCAAACGTAAAGCTTTACTTCGCTTAGATTCCAGATTTTGGTTTTAAGAATATTTCAAAAGCGTTTGTTAAAAATATACTTTACATGAATTGCTAAGACTCCAGTACCATACTAATTGAAATACACTATCAGTAATAATTATATAATTTAAATATTTACTTACTATTCCCCTAACTTAATGCGTACAAAAAATCCTGCTTCCATACTCTTTCGAGCAATGGTTATCTTCAACAAAAAAATTTCTAAAAGATAACATTTGTGCGATAGTTTAATTCTAAAATATACACAAAAAATAAAACAATATACACCTTACTTTTGCAAAATTAACATATGTATCTCTGCTACTGGTTCTATAAGATTACTTATCATCACCTACAGCCAGTATTTCACCGTTCTTTTTTTATTTAGTCTTAAATAAAGCACTTGTGAAGTATCATATAGTATCTTTGTGCCGAAAAATATACGTCCACACTGTTCCCGTTTCCCCTTAACAACACTGATGGGGCAAACTTTTGATCACGACCATAGCTACAAACAAAAACCAGAGCCTGTCACACAAACACCGCTGTTCGACAGCGGCGCCCGAGTGTGCGCTGTGTGCGCACACACACACACACACACAACGCACGAACCTACACACGGACACTCGGGAGCAGAGCGAGGCCCGTGTTTTCGTTTATTGGTCCATTGGGTTTACGACGCACGTCGGATCTGGGAATAAAAGGAAATGTATGGCACCGCAGGGGAAATACAACAAATAAAACAAAAACAAAAAGGGGAGGGGGATGAGAAAGAGAGAGCGAGAGAGAGAAGGGAAGAAACGGGCCAGAGACGGCGGCGCGTACAGAGAGCGCCGCAGCGGGCGATACTTCTGCTTCTGTGACACGAGTCACGTGGCTGCGCTGCAGGGAAACATACCTCACCGCGCGGCAGGCGCGCACATGCCGGCGCGCCGGCGGAAGGTAGACCCGCCCTGAGCTCCCAGCAAGCCCAGCTGTACTAAGTGTTCCTTCCACCATTTCATCGCGCAAACTGAGCACGATATTATACAGTCCCCGATTAAAATTGTACTCAGAATATTTCACGTGGAAAATGTTTCCTGACTGGGATCTTCACCTTCACGCAGCAATAAGCAAATTAAATCGAATTCCATAGAAACATAAGAATAACAAATAAGAAATCATTCATATCGGAAGAAGGAGAGTGTACTATCGAACAATATTAATAACAAAACCAAGAGTAAAAAAGTATATGCGCGGAGTCCACCCGAAACAGAAGTGAAACTTCTTGCTTTTTATATTATTGGGTGTAAGAAACAATTCTCTTTGGCTGAGGTCAAAGATCAAATTATATATGCAAGTATGCGAACGCTAAATTATGGTATTATGCAAGTATGTAAGTGTGCAAATATACAAATATGCAAGTGTGCAAGTATGCAAGTATGCAAGTGTGCTAGCATGCAAGTGTGCAAGTATTCTAAGTCATTTCTATTTTTTCCCTGCCATCTCCTCCTCTACAGGCTCCCCCACCTCGTACTTAACGTTTCCCCTCATGCGATCGGAATTTTCGTAACGCTCGAAAATTGTAGCCCCCTCAGAAAAGAAGTTTCATTTTAAAAAAGACACTGAAATAACCCAAATAGAAATAAGTAAGAAGAGGAAAAAATGTGAATGTCTTTTATAAAGTCACTAAACCATTCGTTGTCATAAAACAAAATCAACGTGCAAGCAATACGGGCTAGGTAACTGGATCATATGGATTGCTGAATCACTCGACGTGATTTTATTCATTTATGTAAACAGCTTGGTATTAACCAACTAACGTGTCACTAGTGCGAGGAAAGAGAATGTCAACCACCTAAGAACTTAGCCACAACAAATACAAAGTACTATCCGAACTAATCAATTTAAACATTTAAGTGACGACACTGTCTAGTTATAGCTTATGCTAGCCACTTTTTTACATTTGGCACGCAGCTTTTGGTAATTAAAATATTTAAAGTCAATTTAATACACCATTGATGTTTAATCAACATGAAGATTCAGTGTACGAAATGAAGTTTATGTTTCTGCGGTAACCTACGAGGTAAAGTTGAAGTAAAATAAGATTATCAACATTTTATAGTCCTTCAAACACTTTTTTTACCGTAGCGTGGTCATTAGTATATTTTTACGACGTCATGATTAAACATGTTTTAGATACCTATATTTAAGGCTCGACACAAATGAGGTTTTTTTTTACTGTTATGAATAAAACCTTAGGAAATGAGATTATAGAAGCGCTTCGGTATTTTTTACCCAACTGTAAACAACCAACAATTTAAATTTAATTGAGTGACCAAAACACAATTCGTCGGCAAAATATTCATGGTTTAAATTTTTGCCCAACTAATTACGCAGAGGTTCATTCAAAAATGGTTAATTTCCTATGTGTTCACATTTCGTACATATTCATGAAAAATCTTAAATAAAGTGAAACTTGATCAAACATTCTGCCGCTCGGAATGTAAAAGGGGGCTTGGCTAGTAAGGTAGTATGTCAGATCGTAAAGACGTACATGCAACCGTACGACAGTAATTTTTAGAAAACGTTAGTTAAATGTGCGATAATACCTTAAAACATGTTTAATGTTTATAAACTTGAGAGCTATTTGTTTAGACTCAGTCTATTGAACACTTAACTATGTACTTTACGTGGTGATCTTCCATTAATATGTAAATTTTTTATGAATCAGCATCATTACAAAAAAATTAGAAACACAGATCAAGATCGAGACAAATTGTTTTATGTTCCAATTAAGTTTCAGCAATTCATAACTGATTGACTTAAACCCTACAATCCAAGTACAATATGCCAGCTTTAAATTTAATCTAATTTTATTCGTCTTAGGCATAATATTTGGCTGTTGTAAATACTTAGGTTTTTTTTGTTTATTGAATCCTAGTCCTTGCAATTATTGATGCCTCAATAAGTAGTTACAGTTATAAATTATTACATTCAATGGTTGAGAGAGGACTTCATTTCGAGTCTTGAGAATTCGTAGATGTTTTGGCTAACTCAGGCGTCAGAGGTCCTTTGGTATACTAAACACAGAAGGTAAACCAAAATCATGTTATCTTCTGATTTGAATATGTTCACGAACATAATTTTTTTTGAATGCGTATCCACGTACCACTCATTTCAAATTATTACGCCTAATTTTCAGTAGACACGTGCATATTTAATTGAAATGCACAGTTTAACGTTTTTATTCTGAAAGATGCCGCCTACAGTTTACGACGAAACGTCGGTTGGTAAATATCCAAAGGTGAGTGAGATCTGACTAAACACCTATAAATCGAGGTACTATTTCAGGCAATTTAACCGACCTGAACCGAGATAGTCTTGAAAGAAACAAACTTTTAATGATTAACTGATTATTGTGCGTATTACTTAGTTTCCCAACGTAACCGAACTGCGACCATTCAAAAATTTAATTCTGGCAACCTGGACATCAGGTAAAGAAGGGACGCCGGAAAAAAAAAAAGAGTTCCCGATATTCGCTTCCGTCGAACATGAGCACTCACCAGGAGAGTTAGAAAACGACCCACCAAAAGACAAGGACTGGTTAGGGAGGGTTGGGGAGGGGATTGTAACCACGATCGATGGCACGACCCCTCTAGCACCAACTGTTCTTCATGAATCTACAACAACTCCCCCCCCTCACAACTCTATCCACACCCCACCGGCAGACCTGCTACCCCCAGGCCGAACCTCACCCTCCCTACGCCGTCCCCCAAATTCCTGCAGATTAAAACAAGCCACAGCTACACAGCCGCCCCGTTAAACACAAAACTCTCCCCCTCGCGTCCCCCCACTCCTCTTCAGACCCTGGGCTGTGACCATGTTCTGGTTAATTTGAGCGAGGGTGGGGACGACCGGCTGGGGGGTGGGGGGTTGCCATGGACATGCGGCCTGCCGCGCGGGGTCACCGGTTGTGGGGGCGAAGGAGGGCTGGTTGGGGGTTGTACAGGGGGTGGATTGACACGGACCACATCAAAAAATATCAAAATTGAAAAACTTTCGGAATGGGCGACAAGACCCAGAAACACTTTTTATTGCCACGGCTACGGTGGTTCCGAAAAATTGAAACCATAACTCTTTATGAGATGATGGATTTATTAAATTGCATCGGAGAAAAAAAGTAATCTCTCAATGACATAGTACATTCCTCATAAAAAAACCGTTGATATATATATATTTATTTCTAGCATGCAAAGAACATTTTGTAACTAGAAGTATACAAACAATAAACCAATTTTTAGAAAGTCGTTAAAAGAAAAAGAAAGTGTTCAATGCCACAGTTGTATTGAAATTAAATTAATGCAAGGTGACTTTTCCGCTAACAGACAGTTTAAAAGGTTTGTACGGTAAACAAAACATGCACTAGTTCACATAGCAAGCGACGAATTGTAATATGAAAATTGTATGGTTAGGTACAATTAGGAGTACTCATATACGGTAAGAGGTAAGCAGTGGTGGTTATTTTTTATCAGATATCACTTCTAAACTCAATAAAATAATAAAATAATTTTGTTTAATTTTTAGCTCACTTTTAATTACTATTACAACATAAACTTTAATTACAATTAACATAAACAACATAAACTTCTCACAAAAAAACTAATTTTGGAAACTAAATACTGATCACGATATACAGCTCAGGTTTGTGAGTGGATACATAAAACATTTTTATGAGTGAAGGATTACTCTTAGCGTGGGGCAATATCTAATTCCGAAATTTGAAATATGTGTGCATGCTGGTCAAGACAAAAGCGTTTCTCGTGAAGGAGGCGTACATTACCGCTTGCACTGCTGCCAACATAATTCTCTGTTTTTTTTATTATTCCAGCTTTATCTCACTATTAGAAAATATTTCCGTTCAATAACGGGAAAATTCCTGTAAAATATTCTTTGGAAACCCCCGTGGTTAATGTCAAAAATATTTCCATGAGTAAAATATTAGTACTATTTAATTGCTTTTATAGTTAACTAGCTAATGCCCCACATGCGTTGCAAAGCCTCTTTGTGATTATTATTGGTATTTATTTTTAAGTTTGTACACACATACAAAGCATTTCTCTCTTTATCTCAATGTAACTCTATATATCTCTTAATAGCTCTTTATTTATATATATTCATCATTCTATATTTCTCAATCACCCTATCATATATATATATATACATCTCACTACATATATTCATATCTGTCTAAATCTCTATACGTATCTTCATCTCTCTCAATATCTCTATACATGAGTCTATCTCTATATAAATAAAGCTGTGTAATATACCTCTACCCCTTTATTTTTTTATCTTTAATTATATATCTATCTCCTCTCTGTATATATATATATATATATATATATATATATATATATTTTTCTGTTAATCTATATAAATCACTCTCTAAACATATATCTAGCCACATACCTCTCTGTATTACTCTGTATCTAAATGTCCATTACTCTGTATTTCTCTATCTCTCTAACTCTATTATCCCTCTCTATCTCACTCAATCACTCTCTGTTTATTTCTCTCGCTTTCTCTATAACTATCTTTATCTCTCTTAATGTCTCGACTCGCACGCCACCATTATTAGTCGGACCATAGAAAAGAGGAACTGACATAAAATACTTACTGGTAAATATCCGATACTACTCGCGCGCCACCTTAATTTTTGCTTTAAGGGTTGGTATTATCGAAATATCATGAACCGTGACCTTCCTAGTGTTTTAAATATGGAGGTAAGACGTAAGGGAGTTGGTGTATACAATCTTTGCCATTTTAATACTTGAAGTGAAAATGAGAACGACCTTAACCCCTTCTCTTTCCTTTTGCATAGAAATTTTTTTTTTGTTATAATGTAGTTCAACCTAATTTCTTGCAGATTTGTTATATTATGTTTCTTTAGCAATACTCACTACATGATGGCATATTTACGATTCTTCCTAGCGAGTTCATTTCAAGCTATTAAACCAATTTATACCATATTAACCTTTATACAGCTAAGATTTGTTTTTTTACCCAATTGCTAACTAGTCGACTTCAACTTCCGAAAAGACAACCACTCCATAAACTAATACCTCCATGGTTTCAAAGGTCAAGCGTGCAAAATTTCATAGAGATCGGATGAACGATGAGTTATCAATGCAATGACGAAATTTGATGAAGAATATATAAAATAATATCTGCTTTAAGGATTGATTTTATCAGAATCTCACCTAGACAGTACGGTAATTAACAATACAAAAATTTCCCGTCTAATACGGTCAATTGTTTTATTCCCGCCAATAATAAGATATGTTATCTTAATTAATTTTCTTCCAGTGTAAGATGTTGTCAATAAACTTCCTTTACCGTATAAAACGATGTATTTTAAAGTTGGTCACCATTATTTGTTAGGCTATTACCGGTTACTTATTTAATTAACAGAAATATGAAGTTGGAGATGTGGAAATTTCTTTCAAAGACGTTTTCAATCATATAGTATTTATCTACAGCTTATTTATATGTCTTTAAGTTGATTACTGTACACAGTGCACTCGCATAGTTCAATATCAATATAGATAGCATGCCGATTGCATGCAACGTGCACTCTCTGTGTCGTGTCGAGTGAACTACATTTAACGGCCCGCATTCTTTCGTGGTTATTCTGTACTACGACGGAACGGCAAAATTTTACCAAAAATAATTCAATTATGCTTTAAGGTTTTGTTTTATGGAAATCTCACCTTACCCTTGTTTCGAAGGTCAAGTGTGAAAAGATTCAACTCAATCGGATGAACGGTACGCGAGCGCAAGAAGACGAACAAACAAACATTCCTGTTCATATACAAGATAAAGATAAAATAATATTTTAAAAATAATTTCACTATAAAATATCAAGTATAATATCTGACATGGTTCGCATGGAAACTCGAAAAAATAAATTACTAGTCGATCACTGTAAACGTTGCCTTAAGATTCGCACAGTGAAATGAGAAAATTCAGTTTTTAGAAAACTTTAAATCCAAATAAAAACCGAAATATCGTTAGGTTGAGAACAATTTAAGCGTGTTCGTATATTTCTGCTGATTTGTGAGACATCCTTCAATTCTTCGGGATATAGGTGCAAGTGATGTAATTTTTTAATCTCTAGTAAATACTTCACATTCCAGTAATTTAAGCAAAAAAGGAATACGTAAAACCTAAATTAATTGCATAAAACAACATAAGAATGTTAGTTAACATTTTACGATTTAATTTTACCCTAATTTTTATGTGTCAGCATTTGAATTTGGAATAGTGCATCAGTTAAAGAACACATACCTAACCTCGCGACTAGGCCTAAGAGTAGCGAACATAGTTACTGAATAAAATATGAGAAAATAATTTAACTGTATATCTGCAGCATATAAAGCATTAAAAATGGGGCATTTCAGAAGACACACGGGTGAAATTCCGAATATTGATGTCCTGGGTACTGTAAAAAGGTTTTTAATCATTTCAAAAAACAACGTTTCAAATTACGAGCTCTTCCCCTGACAAATTTTGTTTTATTCGCAAATATGCGTTACTTTACTTCCCGGGGTGCGAATGAAATGAGCGCGGCCTCCACACCCATCTACCTGTTGCGTGGTTTGTTATTTATTTATTTTAAAGAGGAGATAAAACGCTGCTAGTAGACGGGTGTGCCTCACTCAATCCTTTTGCGAGCCTTACAGCTGAGTGGAGAAAATTCGTGATTAAAAGTCGGAATTTACAAACGTGATTTTCCGGAAAATTAAACAATTATCAGCTGTACTTAAAAAATTAATTTCTAAAATGTTTTTTATATTAAAATAAAAGTTTTAAAACTCCCAAATTAATTTCAGTAAAGGTTTTGTTACATTATTGCATTGGGTTTAAAAATAACTCTATAAATCCTACACGATAGTTTGAGTGGCATATGAATAAGTTACGATGAAAACATTGGTGTCGGAACACTAGTAGAGAGGCACAATAACACAACCAGACTTGGCATTTTTTTTTTTTAAAAAAGCTTCCTTATTCTGAAAAGTGTGTAAACTGCCTACACGTAGCCTCAGTGGCTGAATTAAAGATGCTTCCGCCTGTTTGGTGCAATCTAAAATACTGGGCACCGACTGGCGTGATTTTCCAGTGTCTTACACAGGGTAGACTCCAAAGGAAACAACACGACACCCCAGTTGATTCCAAATATATTGGCATGCTTATTCTAGACCTGAACCCTATTATGTATGCTACGGGATGTACCTACATTTAATTTAATTAACCTTACATTATTCGTGATTCCAGTTTCACACCGTTTCCGAATAATCCTAACACGTATTTATTAAATTACAACTATCCGTTTATCATCATTCAGCAAATAAGCGTGTGTTCCCTCAGCTACATTTACTTCTCACTTCATTCGCGTCAGTTCTTGACTTTGTCTTTATTTTCTATTTTCTCAGTATCAGTTCTCTTCGGACTTTGTAGGTTTGTATGTTACTATCAGTTTGTCTTCCCCAGTGCTGTCCTAATTCCTTCTTCTAGCTTCTTGTATGCTTCACACTTTCTTCTCGTGTTTATTCTCCTATACACCAATCAGTATGTACTCTTCAAGAAATCCTTATTTTCTCTACTATCTTCTATATCCCTCACCCTGAATGATTCAGCGTTTCTTTAGGCTGATACATCAGATCAAGTCCTCTCATTTTCTTTCTTAACAACTGTTATTTTCTCTCTTCCTACTTCTTCCTTGTTTGTTTTCTTCAAAATAATGGTGTAATCATTTAATATGTCTGGTGCATTGATGTTCATTGATTCTCGTCATGCTTCCTGTCCTTCGTGTTGTCCTATTTCAATTATACTCTTCTGTCTTACTCTTCACATTATTGATGTTTCCCTTCTTGAGCAAACCATTCATCAAACTTTTCGAATAGTAGAGTACCCATTGCCTTTGCAAGCTGCTTCCAAAGTTTATAATATTTCCTATTAGTTAGTATATTCGTTGTGTCAAACTAATCAGTGTTATCTTTGAAACAATCGTATATAAGAGGCAATATGTCCCCAGTCCAGACACCGGGGAGTAAATCCCAAACAAGAGAAGAATCACTGAACCTTCCAGGAATCTAACCCAGGACAGTACCGGCCGCTGGGTCAAGAAGAGCAGAAGGGGGGAGTGGGGATAGTTTACGACGCTGAAAACGCCCCGAGCCAACTGTGACGTCACGCGCGGCGCCCCTCAGCCGCTCGTCCGCCCACTACCGAGAGTTGCAGTAATAGCGTTACATGGCCCCGCCTACAGCGTGCGTGGGATATTTAGTTTTAGGGAGGGTAGTAGGAAGGTTGGGGGGGGGGGAGAAGAGGAAAGGAGGGGAGGATGAAGGTGGCAAAAGGGTCGTCAGCGCACAGGGATATCTGCAATGCGACTGCTGCCTCAACGGCCTGCGTCGTCGCGCTGTTTGTTACGCGCGGGTCCCAAACCGAACACGCCGACAAACTACAACAACGACGACGGCACGCTTGTTAAGGTGGATTCAAATTTGAAAGAAAGAAAAAAAATAATTGTAACGTAGAACAATGATCGTGCGGACAAGATTCGACCGCCATGTTTCGAACCTACTGATTCACAAATACGCATATTACAGCCGTGCGCACAGGAAGGATAAGAATAAAATTTATTTTTGCTACGGACGAATGGCGTAACAGCCAATGTAATTAATGGTGTAATTTTTGGCGGGAGTTGGGAGATGTATTTGCAAATCGTCGTTACTATCTAGGTAAGTGTCTTACGTTACATGAACTAAAAAAAAAAAATATTGAAAATGTTTTTAGTTTCCTTAAATACTGTAGAATAAAATTGTCTGCAAAACCTCATATTATAATTTACGATTTGAAAATAGAATTTACAGGCTGCTGGTCAGCTGTCGTGAGAAAATTATTATTAAATTTGTTATTTACTAACACTACAAAAATATGTTAGTTTCATCGCGAAATTCCATTGGCTAAAAGTACATCATAAAAATTCAATTGTGAGCCAATTTAGAACAGTTGAACTGCACATGTGTGTGCCTAGCCTGCTATGCACTGACTTAAGTTTATTCTTTTAAATTGTGAATCCATGTTTACCGTCTTGAACTTCTCCCGCCTCCCCCAGGGTTCAAAATGTATTTTGTAGCATCAAATAATATTTATACAAAGCCATCGCTTATTGCACGCAGTTTCGTCAAAGTTCAACATCTGCTCTAAAAAAACAAAACAAAAAAAATATTCAAAACTTTAAATCGTACTACAGCGCTGCCACATTAACAATGTTAACAATATTTTTAAGTTAATCACTTATTTATTTACTGGTAAAAGGAAATTGAAAAACAAGTCCGACCTATACCCAGCTGGAGGTTGTGTGTATTTAATTTATATCTTGGTATATAATTGATAAAATCTCCCTCAATTTCTGTTAGCATCTTAAAACGCAATGTTGCATTCTAAAAGCTGTTACTAGTCGCCCATCAAATAGGTTGAGATTATAAAAAAATAAACATTTAAACTAGTTCACCGCTCTGTAGATTTTCAAATTATTAAACACATTTTATAGTTATTATTTGATTTACTCGGTCATTACTGAGTAAGACCATGGGAGCTTGGAATTTTACAGGACAAGTTTTCTCTCAAGAATTTTCACTGATTAGATACATTTTACGTAAACACGATGTTTAAACGGAATATAAAATAATAACTCAACTAAAAAAATATTTAAAATAAAATGTTAGTAAACCTTTTTCGTCTATTAACAGATTTTATCCTTCATACGGAGCAAAAATGATACATTCAAATACCCTAGTTGACAAGAGAGACGACATGAAATAATTAAAAAAAAAGCATTAAATCATAAAAAAAGTACCTACTCTTTGCCGGGTGTTAAAATTAAATCTCACAACCGTGGGAATCTAGGTCTACGCTCGTCCATTGAGTGCACTTTCCAAACCAGTGCAGGAAAAGGGGGGGGGATAAAAAAAAAAGGAAGGAAAAGTAGCATGAATCAAATCCTTTGTCCGAAGCAGCATCCCGCATACACCGGAGTGAAGGCATGGGAGGAGAGACGTCCATCTGCTTCCTCGCCGATTTCCTCATCCATCGGATTTTCCCGTTCCCATGTTACCCCTCCCTCCTCTGCCCCTTCCCAGTTCCGTCCATCCATTCCGGCGAAAGAATTGGGTACGATGGCACAGAAGAGAAAAGGAGGGTAAAGGAGGGGTAGAAGAGGAGGGGAAAAAAGGTGCGGCGTTGAATGCAGGGACGGAAATCATAATAAAAAAAATCCTGACTAAGAAAGCAAACGAAACGTGGGCCGCGATCGAAATTCGGAAACCGATAACCAATAACTTGTATTCCGTAAATGGGTTTCAGTTGTTCCCCGGCGGAAGGAGTGCCGAGGTGCAAAAAAAAAAAACTGAAGGACTAAGGTTGGAGGATGTAAAAGGATATCAGAATCTCGACGGGATAGTCGAGATGAACGAAACCTCAACCGTACGGTTGGCAGCAGCGTAAATTACCAAGAGAACGCATTTCGCGGATCTCTCGAAACGAACATGGATCTAGGTAGTGAATCGTACACTACAACACATAAGAAGTTGGATTGGACTCGGCATTTTTTTCTCCCAACTTGTAGTTTTCCCACGTGCTTGTCTGGGAAATAAAAAGCTGTTGAATCCGTTTGCAAGTTAATATTAAAAATTTTCAAATTTTATTTGTGGCAATGTTAAACGTGAAATAAATTTTTATGTTTTAAATGTAATTTTAATGCCACATTAACATTTCGTGATCACAGCAAATTTATTGGTGTTCTTACAGGAGTTCACACTGCCGCGGTTGAGAATCTTCCAGCCTCAAATATGACAGTTCAACTTTGGTCCACGTATCCTTCTGCCACTGTTGTTCTTCGAACAGTGCTAGTAAAATTAATATATACTTCTTCATGTGATTATTAGTGTTCGTAAACCAACAACGATTTTTGAATTGCAAGTGGCAGTTGGGAATTGTACTACTTTCGAAAACTGTAAAATTGTATACAAGTTCGCATGACACAAACCACGCTGGCTTACTCGGAGGTAACACGCGCTGTTCCCGGAAAGCATAAAAGAGGTATTACAAGGAGTAGAAGGGAAAATGGGGAGGGGGGGGAAGACCAGGAAGACTGTGACATTGCCAACTTCATCAAAAAGGCGGCAATGATTTAAAATTGAACCCTTTACAGCTGAGCGTTAATTCCAGCCCTAATTGAATATCGTCGTAACTTACGTCGTTGCGGGCTTAGAAAAAAAAAGTAACTGCGCTAGAGTTTATAATTTTGAAATGTTACTTCCCGAGATTTATCACAGCATTTAAAATAAAAGCGCCAGAGAGGGTGGGGGGAGATTACTTTGCACCAGCAGCCGCGGGCGTGGGACATGTAAATGATTTAGCCGGCCGCACGTTATATGGGATAAGTTCCAGCGCGCAGAGAAAAACAACAAGTATTACGGCGTTTAACCGCGGAGGAATCGTAAAAAAAAACTTTCCTACGCTTTTTTTTACAGCCCATCACATACAAAGCGATCGAAAGTTGCCTCGGCACCACAGTTTCCGAGTTGCCGCGACATAAAAACCCCCCGCTCTGACGGAAACAAACAAGCGGGAGGAGAAACACGAGGGCACCTCTGCGTTCATATTTCACGAGGAATTAACGCTTCGAAGTGACGGGGTGTGACCTGGAATTCAAAAAATTGCGGCACGGGAACACTTGCGGCCCTTCCTACACGTTTCTCTC
Source organism: Bacillus rossius redtenbacheri (assembly GCF_032445375.1). Taxonomy (NCBI): domain Eukaryota; kingdom Metazoa; phylum Arthropoda; class Insecta; order Phasmatodea; family Bacillidae; genus Bacillus; species Bacillus rossius. Next base: position 58,807,168 of record NC_086332.1, read on the forward strand.
CAATTTACAGTATAAGAGATGCTTCCGCTTGCTCGTCAGAGGCGCAAATTAAAACCTGCTGCCGCAGAAATTTACTGCCGTGTAAAGAAGAATCATATCTCGGCACCTGAATTCATCACCTTGAAAGTGATTCAAGTAAGTCTACGTTTTTTTAAATAATAGAAAATGTACAGACTTTTCAAATTACATAAACAAGAGATCGCAGTTACAAATAACGGAATCTACGCCAAGATACGAATTCAGAGTTTCGTTATTATGTTTAAAAGTGGATGTATATGCAGACGGAATAAGTGCGTGGTATGCTACAGAATAAATAAGTTTTTTATGTGTAAACATGTTAGCTCTCGATATACGGCATTTGGTAGTAGTAATTTCGCGAAAATGGATCGGAAGCCAATAACGGAAATGTGACACAAAGATAGCGGACCCACGTGTAGCAACATAAACCCATATATAGTCACTTTCGTAAACTTTGAGGTACATACCAAACGTATTGGTGTGTCAAATGAAACTTTATGAGAGTTAAACTACTCCGGAATATATTTGGTAAACTAAAATGGTCATATTAAAATGAAATCTAGAGTTTTAAATATCTAAGAAAAATGGCTTTACAATCATCATAACAAACATTCTATTCCTAAACTCCCAATAGGCTTAATAGCACCGCGTTAGTGCGCGTGTTTGTAAACCTCAAGGGACGTGATTCAAATAACGACACTGTGATTTTTACTTTTTGAAATAATATTACAATGTAGGCTATAGTAAAAATGTCAATAAGGTTAAGGTTTGTTTGTAGAAAATATTTCCAAGCTAATTTCAGTAGTTTAAGCAAAAAAAATATATACAAACATATACTTAGTATTATAATGTGTGTTTTAAAATGTTTCAGGTTAATATTTTAGTAACGTCATATAAATATAACTTATAACGTGTACGGAATCTTTATAATATTAAATCTTAGTGAATTTTAACAAGATGGACAGTATTTAAATAAAAGTCCGTGCCAAAAATCAGATTCAATGCCAGGGTTTAGGTTTTTTATCAAGTCTTTTTCGCTTTTATTGTAGCCGTTTCTATTAGTAAAAAAAATCCTGTTGTTTCATGCTGCTATTTGCGCTTGATGGTGGCAAGAAACGTTAACACTTCAAAATAATTTTTCTAAGTCCACGTAAAAAAGTAAGTTAGCATAATTTAAGAAGATAACCATAATTTTACAACGAAATCTGGATAACTTATCAGTATTCTTCTTCAATTAAAGGCAACTGAGTTTTTAAAAGCATTTTGTTTGTAATTTTTTATTTGAATCATTTAT